>NC_088397.1:55843140-56144390 GCF_034236695.1 Oncorhynchus nerka
TCTTTCTGTCCCTCTCGCTCTTTCAATGTCGCTGTCCCTCTCTCTCCCTCTGTGTGTGTCTCTCTCTCTGTCTCGGTCCCTGTCTTTCTCTCTCTCTCTGTCCCTCTCTCGCTCTTTCTCTGTCCCTCTCGTTCTTTCAATGTCGCTGTCCCTCCCTCTCTCTCTCTCTCTCTCTCTCTATCTCGCTGCCTCTGTCTCTCGCTGCCTCTGTGTCTGTCGCTGCCTCTGTGTCTGTCGCTGCCTCTGTCTCTCGCTGCCTCTGTGTCTCTCGCTGCCTCTCTCTCTCTCTCGCTGCCTCTCTCTCTCTCTCGCTGCCTCTCTCTCTCTCTCGCTGCCTCTCTCTCTCTCTCTCGCTGCCTCTCTCCTCTCTCGCTGCCTCTCTCTCTCTCTCGCTGCCTCTCTCTCTTCTGTCTCTGAATCTATCTCTTTGTTTGGCAGACACTATACTTTGCTTACTTATGCTTAAGTCAGAAAATAACATTCAAATTTGTGTCAAAAGGTTAAAGACTTCTCAAATTTTCTTTTTGGGAAATATGTAATCATTTGCACATGCATACTAAATGCGTCCCAGATGGCAGGGTTCATGTGTTCAGCTTTTTTGTTCAACCCTCAGATTCATGCTATGTCATCAACAAATGTGCTCACTCGGGTCCTTTTCTAACGTGGAAGACATCTTATACGGCTTGTTTTTTATTTCTGTGTTTATCCATCCATTTACAGGATCTAAAGAAACTGAAGCTGTATTGATATGAAATGGTTAACCTCCCCTATGTCCACATGAAAGGATCTGCGTTTCTCGAGTAATCAATGGAGTTTAGGTAGCAACAGGATGTGATTTTGAGCAAGTCAGATAAATGACCTCTCTCATGCTGTCTCTCTCTCCCCCTGTCCTTCTCTCTCTCATTCTCACTCACTCACTCACTCACTCACTGACTGACTGACTGACTGACTGACTGGCTGACTGACTGACCTGCTCGTCCTCCTTATGGCTGGGTGGGCAGGCTGAGGGTGATTCAACTGGACACCAGGCAGCTCTGGCTAGCAGAGCAGTGGCACGAAGGCTGTATCATAAACATTTAAGAGCGTTGGGCCAGTAACCGAAAGGTTGCTGGTTTGAATCCCCAAGCCGACTAGGTGAAAGATCTGTCAGTGCCCTTGAGCAAGGCACTTAACCCTAATTGCTCCTGTAAGTTGCACTGGATAAGGAGCGTCAGCTACATTCCTAAAAACGTAAATGTTAACGCCAAGTTTATGAGTCAAAGGGGCTTTCGGGGGAATCTAAAGTGGATTGAAGTCTTCAGAAGGAAAATTGTGCTGCTGATTATTTGTTTGTTTTCTTATTATCCCAAAACAGACCTCAGCTGACGTTCAGTAGCAAATATGCAATGCTATACTTTTCTAATGATTGAATATTTACACTGTGTCTAACTAGCGTATAATGGAGAAGGGCTTGAGCCTGACACATCAAATTCATATTGGAGGCCTATGTAGAACGTGACAGCATTGCTATCTGGTTTTCCTGGTCAATATTACCACGTCATCAGAGTGAAGTCTTTTTTTATTTCCATTGATTTATGTGGTGCTATTTAAAAGCAACCCACACATGGATAGATGAGGGTTACAAATAGCGACAGTTGGCAGCAGCAGAATTACAGCCAACCAGTACTTCAGAAATGTCAGACAAGGTAAATGTCTGCTATTTTAGATCTCAGTACATTTACACCGCCCCCCGCAATAAGTGAACTCCAAAAACTACGGAGGGAACTCAATATTGTACATGTATCTCTTCAGTTTGGGTGTGCAGGATCCTAGAGTTGTTTTGAGATCTGGGTTGGTAGCACAGTCCTTCCAGGCTGTGGATTAAAACAGTGGGTTCATTTATGATACAGTCTCTCATCCTCCACTACCCCCAGGCACTGTTACCAAGAACCAAATCCCAAACACACTGTTCCTCCAGTCTCCCTCCATCACAGGGACTGCTTTGAATAATCTCCATACATAATCACTGGCCTTGTGCAGTGAGTGGAGGGGGCCTAGCAGGCGGTAGTCCAATGCTGAGAGGGCTTCCCATATGTGGGTCACAGCATGTCCTGTGTCTGGGCTCTGGGGCTCCAGGAGGGCAGGGGGTGTTTGTTCTCTCCATGCCTGTGCCGTGCAGCCCTGGCTGGGCACACAGAGGACTGTCTGTGCCTGGAGAACCACAGGAGCGCCGGGCGCCTGCGGGGAGATAAACGTGCTCAGAGTGTGAAAGGGGCAGGACACAGGATTTACTTTATAATAGCCGGCTTCGCCCTCCCTCTCTCTACACACATACACGGTGTGGTTCACAGTTCAAATAAACAGGGGCGAATGGCAGGCTGGGTGTTATGAACAGCCTTGTGCCAGGGTCATTTAGTTCCTCTCAGGGTGTTGCTCTCTCACTGATTTCCAGACTACATGAGGGGGGTAATAGGAGCTACAGTGGGGAGTGGGGAAAGACGTGGTAGAGGGGCTCCTGATTGTCTCAATACCTCCACCCTTTGTTGGACTGTGTGTGTGTGTATTTGTGCATGTCTGTGTGTTCTGCTGAGTTTTCATGATTACACAGTACACGTGGATTCTAAATGAGTCATCCATCTATTCCTTAGTGCTGTCTCAGACCTCCAAACCGTTTCAACACTAGACTGTTGAGTGGTGGGGTCACACTCACTCTGTGTCTGTTAACAGAAATCCACAGCTCATTCCAAAGATCCTAGAACTGCCAATCCCTCGTCAGTTACCAATCCATAACTGCTACCGGAGCTGGACCAGACCTCCCCTGTGGAGAAAGCAGCGGTGGGTCATATCGACGTGGAGCTTGTGTGTCATCGGCTCATCATCGATCACAGCTTGATGCAGGAAATCGGATGATTAAAGTCCTTTTAATAGTTGGTGAATTGGAAGGGTGGTTGTTTTATTTCAGGGTTGGTTGAGATGAAACACTGTTAATTGGATGAGGACCCCCTTCCTCCTCCTCCCAGAACCTCTGCTGTGTGGTTAGGAAGTCATCCTCTTTATGACTTTATTGACCACTTAGATAAGCTTTTTGTTCTCCTGGCTCTGAAATCAGGTTGAAGTGTTTTAAATCCCCCCTTTTCTCTTCATCTCGTTTAATCTGTTCATAACAGACAACTCTATTTATTCCTGGCTCGACACACCTTTGCTTATTCTTACAACTTCACTTATTCTGCAAAATCTCTATCAATTAAATAAATGTTTAATTCAGAATAGCCTGTAGTACTAAAAGCATAAGTCCCCCATGAGAAAGTTATCCAAGTGAAAGGCTTTAGGTTGGATTATTGAGGTGACAGCAGAAGGGTAGAAATGGATTAGTGAAGAAACCAGGTCTGTTGTTTATTCCTGGGTAGACATGGCTCATTCTGATATTTCCTCATGTCTTGTTGTGTGTATTCAGATGGGGTTTACAGTAGCAGATTGTTTCTGTACGAAAAGCTTCTAACCAATCGTATTTTGACACACACACACGCACACCAACCCATGGAACTGACTGGAACTTGGTGTTTGTAACAGGCAAGTAATAGGCTGATTGGACTCTGATCTGATTTTTCAGAGGTTTTATATTTGCTATTGCAAATTACAAAGATATTTAAAACAGAAGCCAAGGGTAATATTTTTCTTAGCAGATGAATGAGTGTCCTGGCTTTCTCTCTCGCTCGCTCTCCTGTAACAGGAAGCTATAGCAGTCCATCCTGGACTCGGGTCCACGCCTTCCCTGATCCCTAACCCTGATACATTTACCAGACTGCAGTGTGTACGTGAGCGTGCACGCCTTTAAGAAAGCAAGAGCCCTGTATGGTCTTTCTTTGCCAGTACACATTAATTGCCACTTGTTGTCTCTCTAAGTTTAGAGGTGTGCCCTTACTGGCACAAATGACATCTGACGGATTTAAAATGGCAGTTATAAAAACTGAATTAACGTAAATCTTCTGTTTTCTTAGTCTACTGGATTTGATTATTTGTGGAACAGTAAGGAGGAAACTCTCCCCTAGACAGTTGTCTGAGGAATGTTCTGCCATGTCCTTGAGTTGTGTTGATAACAAATTGAAATTCAAACGGAGCTATAAGTGGACATAAGCAGAGCACTGTTCTCCCTCCTGGTCCCTGACAATAATGGACAGACAGAACCCCCTCAGGCAGACCCACCACTGTTTGACTGATCCTTCTCCCCTTCCAGCCAGTCTTTCTCAACTAAATATTTAAACATGGCATACTTAAGCAAGGGTTTATTTAACTAGAAGTTTGAATTGCTGAGGTTTAAACCATTACAGGAGGCTCTGGAGAAAGTGGAGCGCGACCCAGGTGATTGGCTAAAACAGGAGACTGTAATCACACACGTTGGCTGTGTTTAGATCACTGGGGAGATGTACTCCCCTTCCTAGACCACAGACTGTGTTCAATTTGGCGTCTTCTGTTCCTCTCTTCAAGCGGTATGCGTTAGCAATATGTACAGTACTGTTGTTCTGCATAGCTGGCTGTGGTGTTGTAGAGTACATCTGAGGCTTTAGTAAACTGACAAAATGGGGCAATATCATGTATCAAGCTGCTGCTGTTGTTGCTCTGCTGTGGTCACCCTAATGAGGCTGATCATATCTATTATGAATGAAACATCTGGTCTCTCCTCTCCATATGGCAACTGTGGCGCTTGAGGGGAGAGGGAGCTCCAAGGAGGAGAATGTTCTGGAATAGAACTCTGCGGTTTTCCAGAACCATGCAGTCTGACTGAATTGGAGCAACCAGCCTTAGAAACTGCTGCCCTATGTACATGGTCATTGAACCCTGGTCACTTTAATAATGTTCACATACGTTGTAGCCACTTCATATGTATATACTGTATTCTAGTCAAGGAGCTTAGTCATTAAACAGCCCTAGGATGTTTGGTGTGGGAGGATTAGACAGCAGGTTGTTCACTGAAGAGGCTGTTCCATTTTCTTACTTCACGTTGATGCAAAATCATTTCTCTCTCAATCGCTCATGTTTCTCAGTTGCCATTTACCCTTTGCATCTTCTACACATACCTTTTTCAGCCGGAGGCAAACGTGACCCAGTTATGTTTTGAATCTGAATCCACATGTAGGACTGGGAAAGCTCACAGAGAGACGGGGTTAGGGTAATGTACTGTACACTGATGAACGTGCTCCACAGCCCCTGAGAGCCAGGCTGTCTGTGGCTTGAGATGGATGGCTTGATGGATGGGGCCCAAGCAACACGTTTCTTCACGCTGAAGAACTCTTGTTGTAAGTGGGCCAGCAAGGGCTGAAATAGCCTGCCCCTCAAGAGCCTCTCCTCAAGGTCACTCCAGAGCCCAGGCACCTTCCATGCATGGAGCAGGAGAACACACGCTCTCCCTGTGGCCTAATGACTTCCCCAGCCTGGCTGTAAGCAGGGCCACTAGACGGAAGGACGGACGGATTATAATTTCCGCCAAACTGGCTACTCTTCTCGTTATTCCTTTCCCCCATTTTTCCTCTCTAAAAAAAATATATAATATAATATAATAATCACTTATCTGCTGGGAGCATTATTGTAGAAGAAGCATTATTGTAGAAGTGCTCTTGAGCTGAGCTGAGTGTCCATCCACAGCCTTAGTCCCCCTTAGTACTTGGCTGAGCCTGCTGGAAGAGACTGGTAACGGTAGTAGCAGAGATTTGGGGAATTACTCCAACCCCCTAAACCCCCTATCTGAGGCTGGAAACAAGGTTAGATTCAACTTCCTTTCCCTCAGACAATCTAACTGGCTTGTTGGTCGCAAATGATTTGATGCGAGCCCTGTCTCCAAAAATGTACGTGGTTATCTCTGAGAAGTCATACCAGAAAATGACAATTCTCTCTCTGTCTCTCTCCTCAGTGATCAGCTCTGTCTCTCTCCTCGGTGATCAGCTCAGTGATCAGCTATTGGGGTGAGACTTGGTAGCCTAGTGGTTAGAGCAGGGGTGGGCAATTCCAGGCCTCGAGGGTCACAGTTTTTCCCAAGCTAACACTCCTGACTCCAATAATCACCTAATCATGATCTTCAGTTTAGAGTGCAAGTTGATTAATCAGCTGTGTTTGCTAGGGATAGAGAAAAATGTGACACCAATTAGGCCCTCGAGGACTGGAGTTACCCACCCTTGGGTTAGAGCGTTGGGCCAGTAACCATAAGGTTGTTGGATTGAATCCCAGAGCTGACAAGGTAAAAATCTGTTGTTCTGCCCCTGAGCAAGGCAGTTTACCCACTGTTCCTAGGGTGCCGAAGCCATGCATGTCGATTATGGTAGCCCCCCACACCTCTCTGATACAGAGGGGTTGGGTTAAATGCGGAATACACATTTCAGTTGAATGCCTTCAGTTGTACAACTGACTAGATATCCCCCTTTTCCTTAGCTGCTGTGTTGACTCAGTGATAGTCATCATCAGCATTTGCCACGTGAAAGGAGAGAGGAGGATGGTGGTGTTAAAACATTTTGTTGTGGGTCCATTTGGACCAACGCAAGCTTGGAAAAAACGCTGGTTTCTTATCCTGACAAATTTTTTCAAAGTAAGTTTAGATAATATTGGTGTATGATAACTCAAATCAAAGTGTTGGTTGTGTACACAGATTTGCAGATGTTATCCCACATGCAAGCAAAACGCTTGTTTCTAGCTCCAACAGTGCAGTAATACCTAGAAATATTTACTAACAAAAATATAAATGCAACATGTAAAGTGTTGGTCTCATGAACTGAAATAAAATATCCCAGGCACTGCATCTCAGTGCTTGAGGCGTCACTACAACCCCGAGTTCGATCCCAGGCTGTGTCACAGCTGGCTATGACCGGGAGACCCATTAGGCACAATTGGCACTGCGTTGTCCAGGTTAGGGGAGGGTTTGGCCAACCGAGATGTCCTTGTCCCATCGCGCTCTAGCAACTCCTTGTGGCGGCCCAGGCGCCTGCAAGCTGACGCATTGACACATTGGTGCGGCTGGCTTCTGGGTTAAGCAAGCAGTGTGTCAAGAAGCAGTATGGCTTGGCAGGGTTGTGTTTCGGAGGACGCGTGGCTCTCGACCTTCGCCTCTCCCGAGTCCGTATGGGAGTTGCAGCGATGGGACAAGACTGTAACTACCAATTGGATATCACAAAATTGGGGAGAAAAAAGGGGTAAAAATGTAATTGAAAAAATAGGTATATCCACCAGAGCTGTTGCCAGATAATTTAATGTTAATTTTTCTACCATAAACCAACAATGTCGTTTTAGAGAATTTGGAAGTACGTCCAACAGGCCTCACAACCGCAGACCTCGTGTAACCATGCCAGCCCAGGACCACCACGCCAGCCCAGGACCACCACGCCAGCCCAAGACCTCCACATCAGGCATCGTCACCTGTCGGACCGTCTGAGACCAGCCACCCGGATAGCTGGTGAAACTGTGGGTTTACACAAATGAAGAATTTCTGCACAAACTGTCAGAAACCGTCTCAGGGAAGCTCATCATAGGCCCTAATCTAAATACAGATTAGGGCCTAATTAATGTATTTATATTGATTGACTTTTCTTATCCGAACTGCAACTCTGTACAAGCTTTGAAATTGTTGCGTTTTTATATTTTTGTTCAGTGTATATAAAAAAATAAGAATACACACAATTCAGAAAGAAATGCCAGGTAAGATCCTCTCAGGAAGTGTAACTATAAAACATATTTCAATTGGCTTGTTTACACTATCGTTCATCCTCTTTGATCAGGACAAAGTCACTGATATGCTAATGCATGCTTTGGAAGGGAGTGAACCTGTTCTCCTTAACTGAAATGACCATCCAGAGGCACTAAAGGAAATATTCCCCATGGCATGTTCCCCAAGCTGGCCCCTATGTTTTTATTAGAGCAGTAAAGAAACTAGGCCCTGGATCAGTTTATTGGGGAAAGACTAAAGCCCATATGAAGCGGCAACAGGCCCCAGACCAGTTGACCCACTCTGCGGCTGTGAAGTGGGGACGCTGTCACTTACAGTTCCTCATAAAAGCCTTTGGAAAGACCTTAAATATAGGGTGAGGGGTAATTGATACTCTTGTTTGTAAAGGGGTTGGGATTGTGTACTTGTATGTGGGGCTAAAGACTGGCAGCCAGGGAGAGGCACTCCGCCACGTGTGAAGGGAGAATCCAGGCCAGACATGCAGCATCGGGAGAGAAAGCTGTAGGCTGACTCCAGGAGGTAAAGGAGAACAGAAAGATGACTGCAACATCCTCAAACTGAGAGTTGTCCAGAGTCACCAGCAGTTTTTAGCAACTTCACAAACTGTCTCAACAAGTTCTGTTTACTTCACTTTTTCCTCTGCTAAAACACTGCCGAAGAGGCATTTGAGGAAAAATAAACACATCTTGATTTAATTACTAACTCCCCCTCATTATACTGTTTCCCCTTAGAAATTAACCATAAATCCGTTAAGCATATTTCACCAGAAATAAATCTATTTTGTTGGGTTTGGTCATCATTTTCCCTCTCTCGACCCATTCAATGCAAAACAAATAAGCAAATTAGCAGCAGTATTCGGACATTGTTAAACACCCCTAACACTAATTCTGGAAAGGAGCTTGGATAGCATTACAGCCTTAGAGCTGTCCAAGTGTTTGTAAGATGACTTACATCTTGGCTATTTTGAGCCATTGTAATCTGGTTTGAGTCCACAAATAAACCTTTCAATACCAAATCACCTCACCAAATGCGACATCTAATTGTGACTGACTTCACATAGTTAAATCAAGTATATATTTGGGTTTGTAACGGGATACACTGATTTCATTCTAAAAGTGGAACTATTTATTTTGGTCTCAAACATACCCCAGGACCCAGTCGTTACACTGATATGCTTATGCCTATATATCAATTTTTCTACATTGGCTTTCAAGTTGTTTTACTATGATGTGAATATATATTTTGGGCGGCAAGTGGTTAGAGCATTGGGCCATTAACCGAAAGGTTGCTAGATCGAATCCCTGAGCTGACAAAGTAAAAATATGTCGTTCTGCCCCTGAACAAGGCACTGTTCTTAGGCCATCATTGTAAATACGAATTTGTTCTTATCTGACTTGCCTAGTTAAATAAAGATTAAATAATAAATAAATAAAACATACTGAACAAAAATATAAACCCAATAATTGTCTAAGATTTGCTGAGTTACAGTTCATATAAGGAAATCGGTCAATTGAAATGCATTCATTAGGCCCTGATTGATGGATTTCACATGACTGGGAAGGCTTGAGCCATGGGTGGGCCTGGGAGGGCATAGGTCCACCCTCTTGGGAGCCAGTCCCACCCAATGGGGCGCAAGGCCCAGCCAATCAGAATGTGTTTTTCCCCACAAAAAGGGATTTATTACAGACAGAAATACTCCTCGGCACCCTGGCCCCCCTCCGCACAGAAGATGCAGAAGCTGGATGTGGAGGTCCTGGGCTGGCGTGGTTACACGTGGTCTGCGGTTGTGAGGCCGGTTGGACGTACTGACAAATTCTCTAACACAACATTGGATGTGGCTTATGGTAGAGAAATGAACATTGAATTATCTGGCAACAGCTCCGGTGGATATTCCTGCAGTTATCATGATTGATGATTGGCTGAGAAATTGATGATAAAATTATTGGGGAGGCTGTCTTGTTAAGACTTCAGTGCAGCTTTTGACATTATTGATCAGTCTGCTTCTGGAAAAATGTATGTTTTATGGTTTTACACCCCCTACTAAAATGTGGATAAAGAGCTACTTGTCTAACAAAACACATAGGGTGTTCTTTAATGGAAGCCTCTCAAATATAATCCAGGTATAATCAGGAATTCCCCAGGGTAGCTGTTTAGGCCCCTTGCTTTTTTCAATTTTTACTAACGACATGCCACTGACTTTGAGTAAAGCCAGAGTGTCTATGTATGCGGATGACTCAACACTATACACGTCAGCTACTACAGCGACTGAAATGACTGCAACACTCAATCAGCTAGTTTAATCAGTTAGTTTGAGTGGGTGGCAAGGAGTAAGTTAGCTCTAAATATTTCTAAACCAAAAAGCATTGTATATGGAACAAAACACTCACTAAACCCTAAACCTCAACTAATTCTTGTAATAGATCATCTGGAAATTGAGCAAGTTGCGATGACTAAACTGCTTGGAGTAACCCTAGATTGTAAACTGTCATGGTCAGAACATATTAATGCAGTAGTAGCTAAGATGGGGAGAAGTCTGTCTATAATGAAGCGATGCTCTGCCTTCTTAACAACACTATCAACAAGGCAGGTCCTACAGGCCCTAGTTTTGTCGCACCTTGACTACAGTTCAGTTGTGTGGTCAGGTGCCACAAAAAAAAGGACTTAGGAAAATTGCAATTGGCTCAGAACAGGGCAGCACGGCTGGCCCTCGGATGTACACAGAGAGCTAATATTAATAATATGCATGTCAATCTCTCCTGGCTGAAAGTGGAGGAGAGACTGACTTCATCACTACTTCTATTTATGAGAGGTATTGACATGTTGAATGCACAGAGCTGTCTGTCTAAACTACTGGCACACAGCTCGGACACCCATGCATACCCCACAAGACATGCCACAAGAGGTCTCTTCACAGTCCCAAACAGACTATGGGAGGCACACAGTACTACATAGAGCCATGACTACTTGGAACTCTATTCCACATCAAGTAACTGACACAAGCAGTAAAATTTGATTTTAAATAACGATTAAAAAAACACCTTATGGAACAGCAGGAACTGTAAAGCAACACAAACATTGGCACAGACACATGCATACACACACACACACACACACACGATAGTATACGCACTATACATACACATGGATTTAGTACTGTAGATATGTGGTAGAGGTGGACTAGGGGCCTGAGGGCACACAGTGTGTTGGGAAATCTGTGAATGTATTGTAATGTTTTTAAAATTGTATAAACTGCCTCACTTTTGCTGGAGTCCAGGAAGAGTAGCTGCTGCTCTGGCATTTTTAGTGTCCTTTTATTGTTCCCGGCACCTGTGTAATGATCATGCTGTTTAATCATCTTCTTGATATGCCACACCTGTCAGGTGGATGGATTATATTGACAAAATCTAAAATGCTCACTAACAGGGATCAAAACAAATTTGTGCTTAAAATTTGAGAGAAATACACTTTTTGTGCGTCTGAAAAATGTCTGGGATCTTTTCGGTGTAGATTGGAAGTACAGTCAATTATGAACAGTTTTGTCCCAACTATGTTCCAATAGCCTTGTGTTAAAAAACGTTCTTGCCTCTCACATTTCCTTCCTGGTCATTGATGTGGATGAGGTGAAAAGTGTAGCTATTGTTCACCTCTGTGGTCCTGCAGAAAGTAGTCAATGACAGGGAGCTATTTCAGAGGCCTAGTAACAATGTTTATATATATATATATATATCTGTTGATAAACTGCTTATAAGCATTTGATAACCAAGCAGTATGTAAAATGACCTCTTAGACTACAGTGTATTGGGAAATAAAGGCAGTTTGATTACCTTACTCCAGTCCACACTAGTATTCTGTAGACCATAGGCTATGACCCTTCTCCTCCATTATATTGGTAATTGTTATGCATTTTGTTTAGTGGCTTATACCTCCCAATACCCCACAGTCTATTCATTTTCTACCTCTCTCTTTCTTAGCTGATTGCCAGGGGGCAGTTGATTCGGGGAAATGGTTCAATTTGCATGCAAATGATTCCAAAACACCAGTCATTCACACCGCTAATTATACTAACGTTAGGACGGTGACTTCCTGACATCACGGTTGGTCATTGGCAGTCGGGAGGTGAGGCGGTGGTGGTGCAGCCAGGCACTTATTCAGCCAGGCAGTCAGGCGAGTAAGTCGCTGCTCCGCGCTCCGTATGGTTACGCACTTAAAGTCCCTGTGGAACATTTTTACTTTCTAGTTTTCGGTTGCTACCTCCGAAATGATTGTTTTGGATTTGTTCGGAATGTACACCTTTTAGGCTATTGCATTATCTCAACGTAGATGGACTAACTGTAGGGGTATTTGTGTTCAACCACTTTTTGTGTGTTTTTTCTACACTTATAGCGTTACTTCCAAGAATCCGTGCGCTTGTCGGATGTGTTTGCGGAGCAGCTTGACTAAAATACTCGCGGAGCGAGGGGGACAATAGTCTAGGAACATATTGCGGCTTCTCACGGACCGGAGAGGGAGAGCGCAGGATTCGTAAAACTGTGACGCATGAATAGTAGGCTAGCCTAGACTATGAAAAGGTTTGCAATGATGAAAGTGTGTTTGAAAACTAACATCACCGGAAGCAGAGCCATGCTCTCCCTCTCACCTACTTTGTAATAAGGTAAGCAAAGCCTATAATCTACCCTTTGCTCCATTATTTTGTATCAAGCTGTTATTGCGCAGTTGACAAGGCTATTTTTGCGCCCTGTTGTGTCCCTACCTTCACGACACTATCTATTTCTGTTTGTAAATTGTGGTTTTGTTCTGTGATTCTGCCCTCATGTACATTTGACCAGTAAACCTATGCTCTCGTGAGTCTTCTCAAGTACCCCCCGTGGATAGGCAAAGTACCCGCAGGGGTCCTAGTTTCCCCGGTTGGGAACCACTGGTTTAGTTTACGAGGAAGAAATGACAGAAAACTGCCAGCCTGGGTGAACTGTTAATGCGGTTGAAAGGGTTTGATATTTTCTCACCGCAAGATAGGCTACACTGTAGAACACAGCGGCCAACAAATGTAGCCTATGTGGCTCTCTTGGTGTGCTCGATTTAAACCAAAAATAATATCTACATCAGTGGGCTAAGAGTTTAAATGTATTTCACAATTAAGCGTTCATGGTTTAGAAGCAGGCTAAATGTTACCATTGCTAGTGCTACTACTTAGGAACGTATCATTCTTTAATATATAAAAAAAGTGTGTTCTCGCACGCAATAGTATAAATAGTCCCACTATCTTCACCTCTCATTCATATGCTATCCTCTGTAATGGGTGTGTTATTATACCGCTTCTCTTCGTGGTGCGTGGTCAAGCTAACTAGAGCCTTTCAGTGGGAGTAGATTCTGTTGTGTTGCTCTAATGACTGTCCGGACGCGGGATTGATCGAGTCAGGATAGGTCATTTTGGATTAGCATATGAACGGATTTACTGGGGAATAGTGAATGAATTGACACTCCAGCAGCTGGATACGAGTCCAGGGGTAATGGAAATATCAGGCTGTATTGCTCTGAAACATCTAGACTACCGGTTGCCTCAATTCATAGGCAACCAACCATCTGTCTTGGTATCCAAAAGGTATTTTTTTGACCATCCATTTTCAACACCACGACATGTTTTAATTCAGTCCATTAGGCTACATTTAGACTAGTTGTGTTTGTCAGCTTTTCAAACTTGCTGATCATTTTACAGATGGGTTCCCCAATGACAGTTTGACAGTCTGTCGTGAGAGAACCATAGTTACAGTTCCATATCAGGACTGAAGTCTCAGGAGTCAAAAAACCTGCCCCCTCTTTGACTTGCCATGCATATGTAGCAGTTACCGAACAAGTAAACACGTATGAATAATTAATAGGATCTTCTGGTATGAAGCTGCTGTAGCTGAAAAGCATCATGCTCAGTTAGATGTTACATAACTCGAATCACTTCCTGCACTTCCCACTCTAAATCTGCACAAATCACAGAGGCAGTGTAGAGAGATGACTGCCCCCCCCCCCCCCCCCCATTGCGTCAGGTGGTCGCAGGGCTAATCTCCATTAGATGGAACATATTGGATCAGTCACCAGTAATTAGCTGCTAATAACAAATGCCCTTGAGTTTGATTCCTCTTCAGAATGTTGTGCAGTTCAGTGATTTAAAACTGAACATGCATGCTTCAATAAACGACCAAATTAGGCCAAACAAAGAGTAAATACTTTGTTCCTGTTTCCTTTGACACAGTACCATTGCATGTTTAGGAATGTAATCTTAATAACGCTGAATGGAAATGTTCATCTGATCTCAGAGAACAAAAGGCAGTTAAAAAAGAAAGAATATGTCCTCTTTTCCACGCAAAACAAAAGGAGCAGAGACATTTTTCTGCTGCCTACCTCCAGCTGTTCCTCGAAACCTCTCCTCTGGGCTGCCATTTAAACATGGTGTCTAATCTGTCCGGAATGATGCCATGAAAAGCTGCATTGGCTCTCTGGGAGCTACTCCAGAATGAGTCTGGGATGGGGTTCTTTTCAAATACCACATCAAGCCCTCTCAACTCCATGGCTGTTTTTCAGGAAGACGAGGGTTGTGGATGTGTTGCACACTTTAGAGGAGGTGTTTACGAACCTGAATGACAATTTACCCTATGGCAGATGTACCTGTTAAAGTTGGGTTAAGTGAATGGCGCCATCACGCAACCCAACCTGTTGAGTATTCCCTCAGTTGGCAGAGGATTTGTACCAGTCCGTAGGTGGTTAACTTCTTGATGCACCCACCCCGTTGGCAGGATCATTTTCATCAACATCCGCTGAATTGGCAGAGCGCCAAATTCAAATTAAATTACTACAAATACTGAATTTTCATGAAATCACAAGTGCAATATAGCAAAACACAGTTTAGCTTGTTGTTAATCCACCTGGCGTGTCAGATCTCAATACAGCTTTTCAGCGAAAGCATAACAAGTGTTTATGTAAGAACATCTCTCTCAGTAGACAACATATTACAAACACTAGCAGCCAAGTAGATTGGTCACGAAAGTCAGAAGAGCAATAGATTAAATCGCTTACCTTTGATGATCTTCAGCTGTTTGCACTCATGAGACTCCCAGTTACACAATACATGTTCCTTTTGTTCCATAATGATTGTTTTTATATCCAAAATACCTCCATTTGGTTGGCGCGTTATGTTTAGAAATCCACACGCTCGAGCGGTCACGACGGAGCAGACAAATTCCAAATAGTGTCCGTAAAGTTTGTAGAAACATGTCAAATGTTTTTATAATCAATCCTCAGGTTGTTTTTACAATATATAATCAATAGTATTTCAACCTGGACTGTAGCTTCTTCAATATATGTGTGTGTGTGTGTGTGAGAGAGAGAGAGAGATCCAAGCTGTTGTGCATGCCTGCAATATCAGTTCAGTTATACTCACAGACAATATTTTGACAGTTTTGGAAACTTTAGAGTGTTTTCTATCCTAATCTGACAATTATATGCATATTCTGGGCCTGAGAAATAGGCCGTTTCATTTGGGTATGTTTTTCATCCAAACATCAAAATACTGCCCCCTACACTCAACAGGTTAAGAAATCCAGAGTGGTGCATAAATAATGCTTAATAAAATACAGTATGCATCTCTAGTCTAGTTAGAACTTGTGTGTGGGTCAGTCTAGTTTCTTGGGCATCGGTTTCACCAGTGGATTGGGCCTTTGCGGTTGGTGTGTCTACTCACTGTGCAGTGTGTCAGAGTGTAGCTGTTTAACTTGGCTGTTGCCGGGGAGATGTGGAGGAGAGATGCGATGATTAACACTGCGGTGGTGAATGATTGTCTGCTTACATCCGTCTAAGGGATTATTGTCCTCTCGGATACCTTCCAGTCCGTAAAGGGTTCCTGCTGTACTCTGGCCACGAAAGGTTTTATCTGCCCCAGGAGAGGAAAGGCTAGTCATGTTTAAAGGGGAAACCGTCTACTTCATTTACTTCGTTCTCCTCCCTTCGTGGAGGCGTTGGTGATGCACTTGCATTACCAGAGTACTCCATTCCCCCCAATTGAAGTCGTGTAGATGACTAGTGTAACATGGGATAGTGTTTCAGGCTGGAAATCCCAGTCATGTGCAGCATGTTGTAAATCAGAGGCTTAGGCCCTGGGCATATCTCTGCCAATTCTGAAGCAGGGAGATCAGATGTTTGGGAGGTGAATCACTGGACGATGGCCTCCATCTGGAGAGAGACTCATGGGTCTCACGGGACTCCAGCCCTCCTGCTCACATGCCCAGCTCAAAGACAAGGAGAACCATTGGCTTGGTGTTTTGTAAGGCCTCTGTCTGTATCATTTTAAAACAGAGACACTACTCTAACCAGGAATGCAGTGTGAAACACTCTCCTCCAGGCCCAATGTACTCCTCCAGGCTATATTTAAACCCCTATCGCTAAGCCTGCTCCCCACCAAAAAGGCAGAAGGAATCCGCTAGCATCAAGAGGAGTGGGAGGTGTGTGTGGCATATTTATTTTTTTTTAAAAATCGTTCTTTTGGCGTGGTTTCCTGAATCATCTCTCCTGTGTTCTAACGTACATTCGGTGTGTGTGTGTGTGTGTCTGAGTACGTGTGTTTGTCTCCTGTTAATCACACAGCCATTAGTAATGATGGGGGACTGCTGTATTGTAATGAGAGGACTCCGGATGCTTTAGCCCCAGGCTAGGTGTCCTACCTCTGGGATGGGCTGTTTAATGATCTATTCTCCTCCACGGATGAACTGGTTGTCAGAGAGCTGGCGACTTAGTCTGCAAGGCCTGGCTCCATGTACTACTTAACATTTCCATCAGTATTCATAGATTAGATATCTTGGCATTTCAGTATATGTTGCTTTAATATTCATGGAGACTGCTCTCTGAAGCCAATCGCCTCCAGGAGCTCAGGTAGATTGCCCTTGCCAAAGGATATTGAAGAAGCAGATATCTGCCTTTTAGACATGTACTAGACCCCAGACATGCATCACTAAGTTTAACTATTTTTAACATGTCAAAGTTTTCCACTAACATAATTGGGGAATCCATCTTTACAAAACCATGTCATTTTTGTTTGTTCTCAATAGTAATCAGCCCCCTCTCTATTTCACTTCATAATGCTCATTTAAATAACTAGTTAATAACAACCCATTGCAGATGCAAATGTTTAGTTTGCTGTTTATAAAGGCAGAAACGCTCTTTGGATGGTGAGGCTATATCAGGTGGTGTATCTAGCTAACTACACTGTTCTGTTTCTTTTTGCCGTCAAAGAGGCCTTAAGCCCCTGTTCCTCTGACCCTGTGCTGCCCACCAGGCGTCTGGCTGGATTATGGGTTTGGCTGCCTGAGGGGCAGCAGAGGTTAGTGGATATGACCTGCAGGCTAACCCAATGTCTGATGGTTACAGGGTCTGCTGCCCTAACAGAGGGCTTTCACCATGTGTATCTGTGTCTGGGTGTAGCCTAGTTCACAACTTCAGTTTGTTCTGTTTTTAAGAGGGGGGGGGCACAAATCACATATACTATGCTTAAATTGAAAAGGACATAAAAACGAAAGAGCCTCTAACAAACATTAGCAATTGTTCTTCTGTATGCAAACCAAACGGATACCTTGTGTGGGTTTGTTAACCCGTTATCTGGTTCTTGATGAATGAGAACAGAGTTTTATCCTGTCTGAGCATCTGAGACAGTTTGAAGGTAACCTTGTAAAGACAGGAGGAGAAATGTGTATTTACAGTACTGCTTTCCATCACTGTCAGTTGCTCTGCGAATCATTTCCTTAACCGGTTTGTCATTATGTCCTCACTCGCGTTACCTAGAGAATTGTGGGAGCTAGAATGTCTCTGAGATCCTTCTTGCTCGGTGAGACGCGCGGCAGGAAGCCTTGACATTTGAACCCTGGCCCTTGAACTATTGTGGAGTTTACATTTCATGTGCTTCGTTGCTTTGCAATAGAAAACCCTCAAAACAAAGATAGACATCGGAAGAGTTCTGAACTCAACCCACATTTTGCCGTACGTACAAGACATATGTCCTGGTTAAACAGTGTTTAATATCACTATTCACTTTGACATGTGTCCACTCTAAGCTTTGCCTATGGATGGATAACTGTTGATCACTTTTATCTTCCCTGAAGAAAGATCTGTGTCTACTGTAAGCTTTTCTAACTCGTCGCTGCCCTCTGCTCTCTGTCCCCGTGTCCTGTAGGAAGATCTGTGTCCATTGTAAGTGCAGGCTTGAGGAGCATGTGATGACGGCCGTGCCTCTAGAGATGGAGAAGACCGTCACTAAGCTGATGTATGACTTCCAGAGGAACTCCACCTCAGACGACGACTCAGGCTGCGCGCTGGAGGAGTATGCCTGGGTGCCCCCGGGGCTCAAACCTGAACAGGTATGAAAGATGGACACGCACACCGGGGAGTAGGGTTTGATTTCCCTCTGTGTTGGATCAAAGATTTCTTCACCGTCTTACGTTGCGTGTTTGGTGTTCAAGTAAGACGATTTGGTTTACAAGGATTACGTGACGCCGGGTTTTGAATTAATATCTAATTCCTTCTGCTTGCAAACTGTTTACTCGTGGTTTCAGGAGCCCGTTGTTGACTTTGCTAGGCTGGGATATGCAGAAACACATGACATGGCCTGTGAGCATCCAAGAAACCATCTTCACAAGGCCCTTGTGTACCGAAGGTGTGCGTGTGTGGGAGTTTTTTATTTTTTATTAGACAATGAAACCTTTATACATATGAGTTTCATTTTCTTGATGAACTGTTAGCAAGCCTTATTGCCTGTGCAATGGGGTGGTCAATACACTGTTAACTCATCCCCCATTTCAGTCGCGCAAGGCTGAGCACAGCCATTTTTCATCCCCAAGGGCCACGTGACCTCCAGTCAATTAAGCTCCACTTTAAAAGCAGCAGAACACCGGCCTGCCAAACTGGAGACTGGAGAGGATAGACTGACGGATGGCTTTCCAAAGCAGTAGGGCAGTGAGACTGGGAATGTTCCCGTTAAAGGAGAGGCTTTGCATTGAGGAAATTTACTGCTGGTTGCATACTTATGTACATTGGATTTCCACCTATACAGTAAAGCTCTTCCAAACCTGACGTACAAGTCAGTCAAGTCATAGAAATGTGTTTTTTGACCCTGCACGGTGGGGGGAGGATACCCATTGAGGTACTTTTCAACGCCCTGCCCAGCCACAGAGGGAGATGGTGAATACCACCAGTTAATCTGTAGAATCTGAGCTCCATCCAGGTGTAGGTTTCTCCTCAGGGACACAGTCCCACTGCTCCATCAGGAGGAGCCTGCTATTCAGTCTCAACTGGTGTCAAGTCACCATTCTGTAACTACATATTTTAGCAGTCCACAAAGACTGTGGGAATAACTAAACATGATTTCCCCTTGCTCTGTAATGAATGTTTGGATTCGTGCAGTAACAAAATTGTATTAGCAATGTGAAACAGATTTTCAGCTGTATTCCAGCCACAATAATCATGCTTTTGTTATCTCTGAAACCAGGTATCAGAGTTTATTGGTTTTTAATTCAAAGGGAACTGAGTTTCCTGAACATTGCTTTTACTCATTTTTAATAGGACTGCCATTATTGACTGTTCTGGTCTCAGGAAGGCCCAGCCAATATGCACTCTCTCTCTCTCTCTCTCTCTCTCTCTCTCTCTCGATGTCAGAGGTAATAAAATGTCAGGAAGTTGCCAGGATACGGGAAGCTGAGACCAAATATGTTACTAAAGCAGCCATTACTGATGTCTCTGCTGTTGAAGAGGCAGCTCACGGAGTGTCACAAGAGATAGGGAATAATCTGCTTTTGTCATCCAAGTACAAGATCCAAGATATGGTACAAATCTTAAAGCTTTTATTATTTCATGCCTTTGTAGATGTAAAGATAACCTTTACACTTACATTGAAGGAAATGGCAGTCTGTTACTATTTATTGTACTTTGGAATGGCAGTCCTCCCTTCTTGCCCATGTGTGGCAGGCTGTTTCCATGGTGTTTTTGTTAGTGTGATATGTCCAATAAACACTCACTGTTGCTTGTTATAGTGTGTCAGGATTGGTCTTTGGTTGTGTCCTAGACGCTGTCAGTCTCTCCCGTGAACGGAGATGAAAAACAGCTGTGGGGGAGGTTGGTTTCTAACATAAACCCTGCTATTAGATTTATCCTTTAAAAGCTGTATATTCTCTGTATAATTAGAGAGAAGATTCAATCTGAGGCCATTTACACTGAACAAAAATATACATGCAAGCTGTAAAGTGTTTCATGAGCTGAAATAAAAGATCCCAGAAATGTTCCATATGTACAAAAAGCTTATTTCTCTCTGATTTTGTGCACTAATTTGTTTACATCCTTGTTAGTGAGACATTTCTCCTTTACCAATTTCTCCTTTACCATCCACCTGACAGGTGTGGCATATCAAGAAGCTGAATAAACAGCATGATCATTACACAGGTGCACCTTGTGTTGGAGACAATAAAAGGCCACTCTAAAATGTGCAGTTTTGTCACAAAACACAATGTCACAGATGTCTAAAGTTTTTAGGGAGGGTGCAGGAATGTCTTCCAGAGCTTTTGCTAGAGAATGGAATGTTAATTTCTCAACTATAAGCTGCCTATAACATCGTTTTAGAGAATTTGGCTCTACTTCCAACCAGCCTCACAACTGTAGACCACGTGTATCCACGCCAGCCCAGGACCTCCACATCCAGCCATTTCACCTGTGGGATCATCTGGGAACAGCTACCCGGAGAGCTGATGAATCTCTGGGTTTGCAAAACCGAAGAATATCTGCACAAACTGTCAGAAACCGTGGAAGCTCATCTGTGTGGTCGTCATCCTCAGCAGGGTCTTGACCTGACTGCAGTTTGGTTGCGTAACCGACTTCAGTGGGCAAATGCTAACGTTCAGTGGCCAATGGCACGCTGAAGAAGTGTGCTCTTCATGGATGAATCCCGGTTTCTACTGTACCGGGCAGATGGACACGAACACAATTGCTTTTTATCGATGGCAATTTGAAGGAGCGCAATTTGAATGTACTGAGATTCTGAGGCCCATTGCTGTGCTATTCATCCGCCGCCATCGCCTCATGTTTTAGCGTGATAATGCACGGCCCCATGTCGCAAGGATCTGTACACAATTCCTGGAAGCTAAAAATGTTCCAGTTCTTCTATGGCCTGCATACTCACCAGATATGTCACCCCTTGAGCATGTTTGGGATGCTCTGGATCACCGTGTACGACCGCGTGTTGCAGTCCCCCCCCCCCCCCCCCCCCCCCCCAATTTCCATCAACTTTGCACAGCCATCGAAGAGTAGTGGGACATCATTCCACAGGTCACAATCAACAGCCTGATCAACTCTATGCGAAGGAGATGTGTCATGCTGCTTAAGGCAAATGGTGGTCACACCAGACACTGACTAATGAATTTATTTAAATCGACTGATTTACTTATATGGACTGTAACTCAGTAAAATCTTTGAAATTGTTGCATGTTGCCTTTTATATTTTTGTTCAGTGTAGTTTCTATGGCCCTAATTACGATTATTATTATTCCAATCTGCTCATCCTTACTGGCTCTGGGGGGTGTGAGACCGTTTCTCAGTACACCTCGTGTCATAGAACATGTTGCAGAGTGTTTTGTTTTAAGTTTGGATGTCAGAGGCTTTCAATATCTATATATTTGTTGTTATTTTGTTGCAGTGAATAAATGCAGAAGGCGTCTTCATTATTCAGGGATATCCATATAGTTTTGGTGCCAGGCCCTTGGTACCGCACCCAAGGACAAAGCTGACAGGTTCCAGTCCAAAGATCCATTCATTAGATAGATGGGCCATTAAAATTGGCTACCTGTGGCCCTGTGGTCAGCACATATTAATTGCCTCTCCTGTACTTCTGGCGCCCTAATCTCTTCGTCCCTCTCTCTCTTTCCGTCTTCTGGCGCTCGATGCTCCTGAAATCACGGCCATTGATGAACACTGGCCCCGATTTTCTGCTTTCCCCCCCTGTGTAACTCTGAAAGACTAATACATTTCACCAAGATGACATTCATTGTTGGCCGGCATAATGTAAAGAATGTAGCAGTCATTTTGAATAGCGAGATGGGCGTTACGCCTCTGTCTGACACACACACACACGGTTCATTACTGTAATGTACTGTATGTGTATGTTCCTGTGGAAGGAGTTTCAAGTGGTAGTAACCACTTTTTTTGGTTACTAAATGATTCCATATGTGTTATTTCATAGAGTTGATGTCTTCACTATTATTCTACAGTGTAGAAAATAATAAAAAATAAAGAAAAACCCTTGAATGAGTAGGTGTGTCCAAACTTTTGACATTTTCTTCCAATACTCATATAGCCTATAGGGTTCCAATAAATGCTAATTTGCCACTTATGGGCCAATCTCTGTACCATGTCACTAGTGGTAGTGGCCTGACCAGCCCTGGTTTCTCTCCCGTTAGGTTCATCACTACTACAGCTCCCTGCCCGAGGACAAGGTTCCCTATGTGAACAGCCCAGGAGAGAAGCACCGCATCAAACAACTCCTCCATCAGCTGCCCCCACACGACAATGAGGTAAGACCCTTATCCCTCCTCCCGTCTGCCTCCCGGGCACACAGATATTGGGGAAGGGGGCATTTGTCACCGTGACATCTTAACTCACTAGTGTCTCTAACTCTGGATCATTTGTCTTTGTCTCTGCAGCCCTTTATTACATGTTGAATAATCTGTGTGTTTTCCAGGTGCGTTACTGTAACACTTTGGATGACGAAGAGAAGAGGGAGCTCAAACTCTTCAGTAACCAACGGAAACGGGAGAATCTGGGCCGCGGCAATGTGAGACCATTTCCCGTGACGATGACGGGAGCGATCTGTGAGCAGGTACGGTAACTCCGGTGGGAATGGGGCTGGTTCACTCACAGGCGCTCACACGAGATGGGCAGAGGTAGGACAGACACATGGTAGAGGTTATACAGGGGTGGCCATAGTTGGATGGATATGATAGAAATACGCGTATAGTCATCTCTCACACGAAAACAACACATTACAAAAGTGATCAAAGAAAATACTGTATAGGCAAAGGACTCGCCTTTCTTTTGTGGTAGAATCTGACAGTACCCATCGACATTTCTGTCTTTTATTGTGATTCACCCCGTGAAGAGCTCAGCTGACATTTTAAAAGAAGCTGATAAAAGTGGAGCCTCACATTGAAGTCATGACCCAGCCTCTCAACTGTGGTAGATCTGCCTGTCTGTGTTTTCCCTCATCTCTCCCAGTAGCTTGGCCAGAACAAATGTCACACTGACACACTGATGGCTTCTAGGATCCTTGCTATGCTGTGTTTTTGATGCTAACTCTTCACCTTATGTTATACTGTGCCTTGGAACGTACCTTCCAGATTTGATCTCCTGAAGGTACATCGCAGTCTAGATAAACAAATCTTGATGTTGCTTTGGTCTACACCACATTGTTTTCATTCAGAAAAACACCCAGCCCCTAGTCATTCCCTTACTGTCCTGAGGCAAGTTCTGCAGTGCTCTGTTATGCGTATGCCCGGTTTGTATCCATGTTTTATTCACTGTGTTTCTTGCTAAGCAGACAACCACAGGAATGAGTGTGTAAGGAAGCAGATTGTTCTAAGGGTTTGTATTGATTGAATTCCCTCCCCTGGCTGACCTCTATGCGTAACAGGTCTGTGTGCCAGTTAGATCTCTGATTCTCTTCTCTCCCTTTCTGTCTCTGTCCCACCCCTCTAAATGTCCCTCTGTCTCCTTCACACTCTACCCCTCCTTTCTCCCCTCCCTACCATCTCTCAATGTCTCGCCCCCTCATTCCCACTCCCTGTACCTTTCTCCTCTTCAAATCTTCCTCTCCCTGCTTCATTTTTCTCTCCTCTACCATCTCTCTCTCTCGCTCTCTCCTCTACTCTCTCGCTCTCTCCTCTACCATCTCTCTCTCTCCTCTACCATCTCTCTCTCCTCTACCATCTCTCTCTCTCTCTCCTCTACCATCTCTCTCTCTCTCTACCATCTCTCTCTCTCTACCATCTCTCTCTCCTCTACCATCTCTCTCTCCTCTACCATCTCTCTCTCCTCTACCATCTCTCTCTCTCTCTCTCCTCTACCATCTCTCTCTCCTCTCTCCTCTACCATCTCTCTCTCCTCTCTCCTCTACCATCTCTCTCTCCTCTCTCCTCTACCATCTCTCTACCATCTCTCTCTCCTCTCTCCTCTACCATCTCTCTCTTCTCTCTCCTCTACCATCTCTCCTCTCTCCTCTACCATCTCTCCTCTCTCCTCTACCATCTCTCCTCTACCATCTCTCCTCTCTCCTCTACCATCTCTCCTCTCTCCTCTACCCTCTACCATCTCTCCTCTACCCTCTACCATCTCTCCTCTCTCCTCTACCCTCTACCATCTCTCCTCTCTCCTCTACCATCTCTCCTCTCTCCTCTACCATCTCTCCTCTCTCCTCTACCATCTCTTCTCTCTCCTCTACCATCTCTCCTCTCTCCTCTACCACCTCTCCTCTCTCCTCTACCACCTCTCCTCTCTCCTCTACCACCTCTCCTCTCTCCTCTACCACCTCTCCTCTACCATCTCTCCTCTCTCCTCTACCACCTCTCCTCTCTCCTCTACCATCTCTCCTCTCCTCTACCATCTCTCCTCTCTCTCTCCTCTACCATCTCTCCTCTCTCTCTCCTCTACCATCTCTCCTCTCCTCTCTCCTCTACCATCTCTCCTCTACCATCTCTCCTCTCTCTCCTCTCCTCTACCATCTCTCCTCTCTCTCTCCTCTACCATCTCTCCTCTACCATCT
This sequence comes from Oncorhynchus nerka, assembly GCF_034236695.1. Taxonomy (NCBI): domain Eukaryota; kingdom Metazoa; phylum Chordata; class Actinopteri; order Salmoniformes; family Salmonidae; genus Oncorhynchus; species Oncorhynchus nerka. Next base: position 55,867,650 of record NC_088397.1, read on the forward strand.
CTCTGTCTCTACCAGTGTGGAGGGCAGATAAACGGAGGTGACATTGCAGTGTTTGCGTCGCGGGCGGGCCACGGCGTGTGTTGGCACCCTGGCTGCTTCGTGTGCAGCATGTGTGACGAGCTGCTGGTGGACCTCATCTACTTCTACCAGGAAGGGAAGATCTACTGTGGTCGGCACCACGCAGAGAGACTCAAACCACGCTGCTCTGCCTGCGACGAGGTAGGAGCAGACCCTGCTAAACACAAATCACATTGTATTGGTCACATGTGCTGAATACAACGGGTGTAGACATAACAGTGAAATGTTTACTTATTCCCAAAAGTGCAGAGTTAAAATGTAAGACAAATATTTGCTAAATTTAAAAAATCAATAGTAACACAATAAAAACAACAACGATGCTATATAAACTCTTCAGAACCCTGTCTTTAAACATAATTAGTTGAAATCCAAATACCTTCACAAATCTTCTTTGTAAAGGGTTTAAACACTGTTTCCCATGCTTGTTCAATTAACCATAAACAAGTAATGAACATGCACCTGTGGAACGGTCGTTAAGACACTAACAGCTTACAGACAGTAGGCAATTAATGTCACAGTTATGACAACTTAGGACACTAAAGAGGCCTTTCTACTGACTCTGAAAAACACCAATAGAAAGATGACCAGGGTCCCTGCTCATCTGCGTGAACGTGCCTTAGGCATGCTGCAAGGAGGCATGAGGACTGCAGATGTGGCCAGGGCAATAAATTGCTATGTCCGAAACTGTGAGACGCCTAAGACATCGCTACAGGATGGACAGCTGATCGTCCTCGCAGTGGCAGACCACGTGTAACAACACCTGCACAGGATCGGCACATCCGAGCATCACACCTATGGGACAGGTACAGGATGGCAACAACAACTGCCCGAGTTACACCAGGAATGCACAATCCCTCCATCAGTGCTCAGGCTGTCCGCAATAGGCTGAGATGCTGGACTGAGGGCTTGTAGGCCTGTTGTAAGGCAGGTCCTCACTAGACATCACTGGCAACAACGTCGCCTATGGGCAAAAACCCACCGACGCTGGACCAGACAGGACTGGCAAAAAGTGCTCTTCACTGACAAGTCGCGGTTTTGTCTCACCATGGGGGATGGTCTGATTTGAATTTATCGTCGAAGGACTGAGCGTTACACCGAGATCGGGATCGATTTGGATGTGGAGGGTCCGTCATGGTCTGGGGCGGTGTGTCACAGCATCATCGGACTGTGCTTTGTTGTCATTGCAGGCAATCTCAATGCTGTGCGTTACAGGGAATACATTTTCCTCCCTCGTGGTACACTTCCTGCAGGTTCATCCTGACATGACCCTCCAGCATGACAATGCTACCAGCCATACTGCTCGTTTTGTGCGTGATTTCCTGCAAGGCCGGAATGTCAGTGTTCTGCCATGGCCAGCGAAGAGCCCGAATCTCAATCCCATTGAGCACGTCTGGGACCTGTTGGATCGGAGGGTGAGGGCTGGGGCCATGGCCATTACCCCCAGAAATGTCTGGGAACTTGCAGGTGCCTTGGAGGAAGAGTGGGGTAACATCTCACAGCAAGAACTGGCAATTGTGGTGCAGTCCATGAGGAGGAGATGCACTGCAGTACGTAGTATCTGGTGTGGCCACCAGCTGCATTGACTGTTACTTTTGATTTTGACCCGCCCCCCTTTGTTCAGGGACACATTTCAATTTCTGTTAGTCACATGTCTGAAGAACTTGTTTAGTTTATGTCTCAGTTGTTGAATCTTATGTTCATACAAATATTTACACAAGTTTGCTGAAAATAAATGCAGTTGACAGTGAGAGGACGTTTCTTTTTTTTCCTGAGTTTACAAGGAGTACCAGTACAGCGTCAATGTGCAGGGGTACGAGGTAGTTGAGGTAATACAGTATGTAGGGGTAAAAGTGACTCGGCAATCAGGATAGAGTGGCAGCAGTGTGTATGTAGTGTGTTGGAGTGTCGGTGTAGTATGTATGAGTGTGTGGGTAGTCTAGTGAGTGTGCATAGAGCCAGTGCAAGGGAGTCAGTGCAAAAAAATGAATAAATAAATTAGGTGGTCAATGTAAATAGTCCTGGTAGAAATTTGATTAACTGTTCAGCGGGCTTATTGCCTGGGAGTAGAAGCTGTTAAGAAGCCTTTTGGTTACAGACTTGGCGCTCCGGTACCGCATGTTGTGCGGTAGCAGAGAGAACAGTCTATGACTTGGGTGGCTGGAGTCTTTGACAATTTTAAGGGCCTTCCTCTGACACCACCTGGTATAGAGGTTCTGGATGGCAGGGAGTTCGGCCCCAGTGATGTACTGGGTTGTAAGCACTACCCTCTGTAGCACCTTACAGCCAGATGCCGAGCAGTTGCCATACCAAACGGTGATGCAGCCTATCAAGATGCTCTTAATGGTGCAGCTGTGTAACTTTTTGAGGATCTGAGGGCCCATGCCAAGTCTTTTCAGCCTCCTGAGGGGGAAGAGGCGTTGTCGTGCACTCTTCACAACTATGTTGGTGTGTTTGGACCATGATAGGTCCTTAGTGATGTGGACACAGAGAAACTTGAAGCTCTCAACCCGCTCCACTACAGCTCGTCGATGTGAATGGAGGCGTGTTCGGTCCTCCGTTTCCTGTAGTCCACAATAAGCGCCTTTTGTCTTGCCCACGTTGAGGGAGAGGTTGTTGTCCTGGCACCACACTTCCAGGTCTCTGACCTCCCTATAGGCTGTTTCAATGTTGTTGGTGATTGGCTGTCGTCATCTGAAAACTTAATGATGGTGTTGGAGTTGTCCGCGGCCACACAGTCGTGGGTGAACAAAGCATGTGTGTCCATGTATGCTGCTGATACAACCATATACGCATCAGCAACCACAGCTAATGAAGTCACTGAAACCCTTAACAAAGAGTTGCAGTCTGTTTTGGAATGGGTGGCCAGTAATAAACTGGTCCAGAACATCTCTAAAACTAAGAGCATTGTATTTGGTACAAATCATTGCCTAAGTGTTAGACCTCAGCTGACTCTGGTAATGAATGGCGTGGCTGTTGAACAAGTTGAGGAGACTAAATGACTTGGTGTTACCTTAGATTGTAAACTGTCATGGTCAAAACCTATAGATACAATGTTTGGTAAGAGAAGGTCTTGCTTTTTTGTCATCACACTCCAAGAAGCAAGTCCTGCAGGCTCTATTTTTTAAATCTTATTTTGATTATTGTCCAGTCATATGGTCAAGTGCAGCAAGAAAAATCTGCAGCTGGCCTAGAACAGAGCCACACGTCTTGGTCTTCATTGTAATCAGAGGGATAATATTAGTGCTATACATGCCAGCCTCTCTTGGCTTAGAGTTGAGGAAAGACTGACTGTCACTTCTTGGTTTCATAAGAAACGTGTTGGGAATTCCAAATGGATTGCATAGGTAACTTACACACAGCACTGACACACACACTTACCCCACCAGGGGCATTTTCACAGTCCCCAGGTCCAGAACAAATTAAAGGAAACGTACAGTATTCCACAGAGCCATAAGTGTAACTCTCTTCCATCTCATATAGCACAAGTGAACAGAGAACCTGGTTTTTTAAAAATCGAATAAAGCAACACTTGAAGTCTTCACGGCACAACTCCTCTCCCCATGTGACCTACTTGTCGTGTGCATGTACTCACATGTATGTGTAGCTGATAGATGCACACACACACTACATGTTCATGTTTTTAAATGTATGTGAATTGTAAAGTTTTTCGTTATGTGCCGGGCCCCAGCAATCCTCTCTGAGACTCAAACATGTCTAGGCCTTCCCATACTCATCCACACACATGACAGAAGTACAACAAATAGTATGTTGACTACTATAAGGGCTAGTGACACTAACTGCCATGTAAAACAGTAGATGGTTTAAATATAGGCCTCCTCTGTTTTCCTATCTGGTATCTTGAAATACAGTGCTATAACATGGGAATAATTAAACATGGATTTTCAGTAGATCTCCATACACACGATCCCAAAGAGGGGACAGAGTGGATGGTGTAATACAGTAGGACAGTGTCTGTCAGTATGGGGAGGGATATAGAGAGGGCTACGGTAGCAGACGGCCAGGCCTTTGAGCCTCTGTCCTGTCATTCTCCGTAATAGGGTGAACGGGGCCTCTCACCTCAGAGAAAAGCAGCATAATAAAGGATACTGTCCTCATCCCTCTCTCCTCTCTTCCCTCTCTCTCCGTCTGTAGATCATCTTTGCGGACGAGTGCACGGAGGCGGAGGGCAGGCACTGGCACATGAAGCACTTCTGCTGTTTCGAGTGTGAGACGGTGCTGGGCGGCCAGCGGTACATCATGAAGGAGGGCCGGCCCTACTGCTGCAGCTGTTTCGAGTCCCTCTATGCAGAGTACTGTGACTCCTGTGGGGAGCACATCGGTACGCCGCACATCCACCAGAGCCAACGCAGGGCCCTCGATCCAACAACACGAGCTGTAATCTAGAGAGCTAAAGCACTGGCATACGTCAAGCAAGACGAATAGGACGCAATTTCAGCTGCAAGATTTCAGTAATGTTAAGAAGAACAGAGGAATGATCTGGATTTAGCTTTTGGAGAAACATTTCAGGGAGAAATATGCATGATGCAAAGATGACATGCTTTTAGTAGAATTTAACCGTCTATGATTTAACGCAACACTGGCATGCAGATACCTCACGGCACGGATACAAGTAGCGTCTTTTAAAACAGACTAGATGAACTCAACAGCGTTTTCACAAAGGGGGAAAAGATCAGTTGATATACAAGATTCAGTAGATATACATTTTCACAAGGTCAGCTTCTCTACGTTAACCAAACCAAGCAGGACAACTTGTCACAGGGTAAACCTAGCGCCTTATCACCAGTGGGGCCAGTGCCACCTCTGTGCTTTCCTCTCAGTCCAGAGAGCCGCTTGCTTTATCCCTCAACAGGATCCCAGGCTGTGATCTGGCACGGCCCTCAGCAAACAGACATGCAGCTCTGTAATTATTTGTTATACAGGATACAGAAAGTATTTGAGTAATACTGATTATAAATTGAAACCATCAGAAACCATTTGAAACCAGATGGCAGCCATTAGCCGAGGACTGTTCTCCCTGGCAACTGCAAACATACTTCAAATGCAATGCATGTTACATAATGAGTTTAACCCTACACTGTGTTGTAAAAGTGTTGTAGCCCCAGGGCCTTTCTTCACTCAGGTTTACTTAGAACTTCCAACTCATTTCCTATTAAAATGGAGTTGGAAAATTTTCCAGTTTATGGACGATATCTATATCTTTTGATAAGGGAGTTCTGCCTCTAGAGTATTTAGCTGATGTTTTGTATTTGATTGGCCTTAATTTGCCTTGCTGCTTATAGCACTTTATCTTTCACATTCCGCACCTACAGTATTTCCACAATGATTAGTGGTTCTCTGTTGCAGGCATTGGCTCATTACAGAGCAAAAGAGTAAAGATTATTGGGTCCTTTCCATTAACATTTTGGCCTATAAGTGTTTTACCCCTCTGTCCCTCAGGCATTGACCAGGGCCAGATGACATATGACGGGCAGCACTGGCACGCCACAGAGGGCTGTTTCTGCTGTGCCCGCTGTAAGAGCTCCCTCCTAGGTCGCCCCTTCCTGCCCAAACATGGACAGATCTTCTGCTCGCGCTCCTGCAGCCTGGGGGAGGAGCCTAACGGGTCAGACTCCTCAGACTCCGCCTTCCAGAGCGCACGCTCCACTCGAGAGTCCCGCCGCAGCTCCAAGGCTGGAAAGAACGGGGGTCAGGCAGGGAGGTGTTCGGGTGAGGTGGACCCTCTCTCCTTACAGATGGACCTGCTGAGTCTGTCCAGCCAGACGCCCAGTTTGACCCGCGAGCCGCCTGCATGGAAGAGCCAGGGACAGGGGCGTGACACGTACCCCTACGAGGGACGATCAGACCCCACAGCAACACCCACCCCACTCCATCTGCTCAGCCAATGCAACGTCAGGACTGCATATAACTCCACCTCCCCCGGGCAGGGCAACCAACCAAACCACAGGTCCAAGGAGACGGGTGTCACCAAGAGGCCGCCCATCTCAGCCCTGAAAGGCCGCTCTATGAATGAGAACTGGTTCCATCAGAGTTCAGAGGACTACTATCCCCCCAAACTGAAACCCCAGCAAAGCTTTGACGTACCCCACGGCTTGTCCTACCACAACGGCTTCTCTGACAAGCGCTCGGTCAGTCTGCATGTGTTCCAGAGGGACAGGGAGGTGGGGCCTCCCCAGATGGGGCGCAGCAGGAACCCCATCAGCGCACTTAGCTTCACGGAGCAGCTCACTCCCCTAGAGCAGACACCCAGGGGTTCCATGGAGTCACTGGCCCTGTCCAACGCTACAGGTAACTCTTCCAGATTCACCATGGAGGGAAGATTCATCCATGTGATTGTATTTGAAGCAATATATTTAACTGCTTAGGACATTTATTTCTCACAGAATACTGCAACCGATCCAAAGTTAATTACATACTGTATGCCTTTCTCATAATTACGTCAATGGTTATGAGATTTATTGACGTAATAATGATAACAATGAGGATAACTGATGAAGTTAACCACTGACTAACCCGCCTGTTGTTTCTCTGAAGGAACGTCAGCAGACGGAGGAGGGAAGCGCCAGGAGCACCTGTCTCGTTTCTCCATGCCAGACCTGAGCAAAGACTCTGGCATGAACGTGTCAGAGAAGAGCAACATGGGCACCCTCAACTCCTCGGTCCAGTTCCACAGCTCTGACTCCATGCACAGCCTCACCTCAGGCCAGCCCTACATGGAGCTGGAGCCTCCAGTGCAGGTGCAGTATCCTCTGCAGTACTGTGAGCCCCCAGGCCTGGGGATGGGCATGAGCCACCTGCCAGCCGGCTTCACCTACCAGGAGGAGGACAGGGTCAGCCTGGTGAGCAGCGCCAACGCTGCCCGCCTCCCGCCCATCAGCGAGCGCACGCGGAGACGAGGAGAGGGCCCGGGCATGGCTGCCCCTGAAGACACCCCTCAGCGCCGGAGACACAATCACCACCGCTCCCGTCGCTCCAGACGCTCCCGCTCGGAGAACGCCCTGCACCTGGCCGCTGAGCGCAGGGAGAGGCCCCAGCTGAGAGTCAGAGAGGACTATGACCAGTTTCCCCCTCCGCAGGGCGCTAGGGACACATTTGGGAGTGCAGGGAGGTGCAGGGGGCCGGAGCCATTCAGGCAGTGCCCTCGCACCACCTCTGACCTCACCCTGCAGAAGCCCAGTGCCCACCGCCGTCTCGCCGGGCCCTACTCCTGGGACGACTACGAGGATGAGGACGAGTGGTGCTCCACCTGCTCTTCATCGTCTGAGTCGGAGGACGAGGGTTACTTCCTGGGAGAGCCCATTCCTAGGCCCGTGCAGCTGAGGTACCTGAGCAGCCAGGAGCTCCTCCACAAGTACAGCTCCACGGGGGTGGGCGGACCGCACCAAATGAGCGGCAGAGGGGGACAGCTGCACACCCGCAAACGCCGGAAAAGCAAGAACTGCATAATCTCTTAATATTCACACCATGGAAAGAGTCAAGAGAAAGTGCCCTCCCTCCCCCAGTATAAACTAACCATAGTTCATCTGTTCAGAAAAGAGAAACAGACTTCTGAAGTTGTTGAGTATTGTGAGGTTGACAGTGTTTTGATATGCAGTTGGGTAAACGGTTAACAGCACAAATGTTTTGCATGTTTATCCATTTAATGTTTCAGAACAAGTTCTCCTGATGAGTGGTTATATTTCTCTGACTCTCACACTGCACTCTGCTTGTCTGTCACCATATTTATCAAAGCCAACGTGCACTCCTAATAATAATGTCATTTCCATGCAGCAACAGTAAGGTACAGACAATTCAGTAAGGTCCAGCTTTTTCATGCAATGTGATTTAGGTATATACCAGTGTACTCAAGTTTATAGGCTGTACTGTATATAAGTAAATGAATGAATAAATTCACTAAATTAAGGAAGCAATGTAAATACTATGTAAATGAGGTCCCACATATTTTTATATTTTGTATGGATAGAATCATTTATGTATTGAATATCTATAATGTAGCACTAGAAAATGCATGCCCGTAATTTGTTGATGTGGTCCTGCATTGGAATAAAATAGTATTTCAGCCAGAGATTGACAGGTGTCCGTTCCCTCACTAGAGACTGGTGTGTTCGTGTGATCATTTGTCTGACAGTGAACAGTCACCCTCTCCATCTGCTCAACACATAAATGAATGAAAACGTGGCGAAAGCGCTGATTTAAAAAGTCACCCCTCAGTGAATGTCATTCCCCCATGAGGTCATGAAGTGATATAAATACTGTGACTATTGGGCCTTTGTGGCATTGTTTGCAAACAGATGTCTGTGAGCTGTATCTGAACTAATCACATAAACCCAGATAATGTGCTGCTGATGCATCTCTATGGATTAACGCATGAATAACTATGGATGGGATTCAAATGGGCTTTACTGAAGTACAATTTGTAATTCACAAGCTATCTCCTCAATGAATACAACCTTTACATCCAAAACAACAGGAGTCGTTTACGTCTCTCATCGTTTTAATTCTCTACATGTACACTTAAATGAGCTCCAGGTCAAGTTTGTGTTTGAAAGATGAAGTGACAGGGTTCTAAATTGGCTCGTGTCTGATGTGTCCATGTGGTCAGAGGATTACAGTAGCTAAGACTGGCCCCCGTAAACTGGGTGGACTCTAATCCACCCCCTCCCTTCTACTGCAGGTCTCAAAACCAGGTATTTAACTACACACACTAGATTAAAAGTGAGTGAAGACCAATCCCAATGGGCACAGATGTCAATTCAACGTCTAGTTTTGATTTACATTTGGTTGTCAACTAATGTGAAATCAAAACAATCACGTCATTGGATTTAGGTCAAATGTGGGTGACAAAAATACAAAATTCCCTTACGCAGATTACTTTTTGCAAATCCAATTCATTTTCCACATTGGTTCAACGTCGTCATATTGATTTTTGGGGTTTGAAATGATGTGGAAACAACGTCGATTCAATCCGTTTTTGCCCAGGGGGATGCTACTGACATGTGGTGTGAATTAGTGTGTTTATGTGGGTTCCTTTAGATAGCATGTCTTCCCGTGTTCATATATACTTTGCGGTGGTCACGAGTTTTCATTTTGTTGACTGTTATGACCAAAACAGCTGCACAAACACGAGACACATTACTGTCCTGACAACTGAGCGATTATGTCTTTTTTTTGCCTTTTTTACTGGGCCCCTAGGCCACTGGTGTCATGCCCAGATTTGTCTTGTTTTTTTGTATTTCTCAGTTATCAAATGAATTACTAAACTTAATTTTTAAGCCCACGATATATCATCATTGTTTGCAAAAAAGATTTGTCAGCCTTATTTTACAGAGGGGGCACACTGACTGGACTAGGTGCAGGAGGAGGAGAGAGTAGAGTGACACACACAGCGTTTGATTTGATTTGAGCTGCCGGTGATGGGTAGGAGGTTTGTTTGTAAATTAATGTGATCAAGCTATGTAGCCAATTGATTCCTTCTTGATGAATAAATATATCACAAATGTTTTGTTGTTTCTCTGTAATACTAGCCACCCAGCAATTTTATGAAGTTATATTTATAAACTAGCCAGCTAGATAAGTTCCCAATCTTCCAACATAACTAGCCACCAAGCCATTTCAGGCTATCAATCAATTTAGAGTAGCTTGTCTAACTATCTTAGCTGGCATGCCTGCTAGCAAGTTTGCTAGACTTTAGAAAAGCAAGCAATTGCTAAATGTACTCAAACTCACATTACCTTCAATCTTTTACCTAGATGTTACCAGGAAAGCTTCTTTACTTGGTTTAAATGACAATTGAACAGGTAAAAAGAGATGCTTAGGTAACCTATGCAGAAAAATAGACCTATTTATTTACATATAATTAGGCGTAATGATTATGGCTTTAGATTTCAGGAAGAAGCTGTTTCAGGTGTTTGAAAAATGCAAAAATCTCTGGATCACCCCGCCTCCATCGTCACATACTTCTTCCCCCCTCTAAAATAATGGGTGCATGGCGCCCCTGCTGCCACTGCCTAACTCATACCTGGAGAGATGCTCATTGTCACTGCATCATTGTTTCCAAAGTAATGAGTCTTGGAAAACAAAACTAAAACGCCTCGATCTCCAGTCATCTTCGTATTGATCTAACTGAATACATGGCTTCCATTCAAAGGCTAGCAGAAGCTCATTTCAAACTCATCAGAGCACAGTCTTACTTCATCAACCCAACCCATATATTCATTTACATATTAATGAATTGATTTCTTCTCAGACCTGCAGGGCATTTCCCAAGGACAGAGGGGTTGTACTGTCAGTTAGTGTGACGAATGTTTGGCACTGAGAAAGAGTCTGTGGGTTTTCCATGTGTTTAATTAAAGCAGAGCTAAGATGCTGTCAGAAGTGCCACAGATTGTGGCCATATGCTTTCTGGGCTGCACCATAGAGGACAATCCCTGAGTTGTGTTGATGCAGGACAGTGACAGTGGTCTGGTCACTGGGGACTGGCTGACTCTGGGCAGAATACACCCACTGGAGAGACCACACATCTCTGTGGATGGATAAACTCACTCAACCCAATATGATCAATGACCAGTATCCAGACATATATTTATTCTAAATATATGGCTCTAGTTAGTGGTTCTAACATGTTATTTGTCTTACTGAATGTCGTGGTCTATGTCATATTTACACAGTACACTCTTATGGGAAAGCGGTTTGGATGCTTCTATACGTGTTTATCATATGGTGTTTGGGGGCTTGTGATAAGCAGAATATGTGTCAAAAGTATGTAACATCCAAAGCATGCCAACTCCAGAAAAGCTTGTCTTTCAATTTGCATATTATTTGTAGAATTAAGTTGAATCCTGCCCAAGCTAATGACTAATACATATTTCAAATAAAGCTAAAGTACTCCAGGCCAACAAAGAGAGTGAAAAGAAGTCAAGCACTTCAGTTCTGTGATAGACCACCTGTTACTATGGAAACTGCTAACCAAGGTATATCTGTTATGTCTGTTTGTGCTTCTGACTGGCACTCTCTTGTTTTCAGTTTAGGGCTCATGAAGAGCATTCCGATTACTATAAACAGAATGTCTTTAGAATGTGACAGCCAATTAACCAATGTTCCTCACATTCCACTGGCCCAGGCATGCACGGCACTCACGGTCATGTGACAACGCTAAAGTTAGAGGACAGAGGTCTTCATTGGCTGAAACACAGAGAGAGTCTGAATCCCAGAGCTTCTTCCTGGATCATGACCATGACTGTTAACACTACCACATTGCCCAGCGATGCACACAGAACACATCTTTCTATTCTAGTGTGTCAGAGATGGTTCTGTTCTGAGAACACTACGCTGTGTCTTGGTTAATGAGGTATGCACATGGGATGGTGGTCAGATGGACAGCTGAGAGATAAAGATGGAGAACTCTCCTGTCTCTGCTGGGATCCCAGAAGCAGAGAGTACTGAATGTGTTAACTCACTTGAGTGTCCTCAAAAAAATTACTTTTATAATTCACAATAATGACTTTTTATCATTTGTTTACATACACAGTACCAGTCAATAGTTCGGTCACACCCTCTCATTCAAGGGTTTTTCTTTATTTGGACTATTTTCTACATTGTAGAATAATAGTGAAGACATCAACACTATGAAATAACACACATGGAATCATGTAGTAACCAAAAAAGTGTTAAACAAATCTAAATATAGTGTATATTTTAGGTTCTTCAAAGTAGCCACCCTTTGCCTTGAAGACAGACCAAATGATAGATTTCCACCGGTCTAATGTCCTTTGCTTGTGTTTCTTGGCCCAAGCAAGTCTCTTCTTCTTATTGGTGTCCTTTAGTAGTGGTTTCTTTGCAACAATTTGACCATGAAGGCCCGATTCACACAGTATCCTCTGAACAGTTGATGTTGAGATGTGTCTGTTACTTGAACTCTGTGAAGCATTTATTTGGGCTGGAATCTGAGGTGCAGTTAACTCTAATGAACTTATCCTCTGCAGCAGAGTCTTCCTTTCCTGTGGTGGAACTCATGAGAGCCAGTTTCATCATAGTGCTTGATGGTTTTTGCGACTGCACTTGAAGAAAGTTCTAGAAATTTTCCGGATTGACTGACCATTTGCTGTATACCACCTCTAACTTATCACAACACAACTGATTGGCATTAAGAGGGAAAGAAAATCCACAAATTAACTTTTAACAAGGCACGCCTGTTAATTGAAATTAATTCCAGGTGACTACCTCATGAAGCTGGTTGAGAGAATGCCAAGAGTGTGCAAAGCTGTCATCAAGAAGAAGGGTGGCTAATTTGAAAAATCTCAAATATAAAACACTTTTTTGGTTACTACATGATTCCATGTGTTTTTTCATAGTTTTGATGTCTTCACTGTTATTCTACAATGTAAAAAAAAATAAAGAAAAACCCTGGAATGAGTAGGTGTGTCCAAACTTTTGACTGATACTGTATATAGCAAGAGAGTATTCGATCACATTAGGCATGTGGACAGAAGTTGGTCTCCGGATTTTCATTGGAAAATGTGCCTTTTCATACAGCACCTTGTCTCAACATGTCTAACAGCACAGATGTAACTGGTTCCCTACATGGAGAAAGAAGTGAAGGTCTTGAGATGTATTGGAAGTCCCTAACAGGCATAATTACCGGTCCTTAAGAGCAAAACTGCACCGAATTACAGCTCCGCTCTGAGGGGACTTAAATAGCCTGATTCAATTATTTACAACTGAAGAATGCTGGTGTGTTATCACACTCTGCACACACACACACAGCATATAGATACACACACACACGGGGGCCCAGGCTGGTGAATAGAAGACGCGTGACAGGAATGGCTGAGGCTTTACTGACCATCTCCCCCTCGTCATGTGTGTCCAATTACCATGGTAAGAAGTCACCCTAACAACGCAGTGTCAGTCCACACACACACACTGCACAGCGATATAGGTAGCCTAATACCTGACCTTTGATAGTAACTGACATTGGAATTGATGAATCAATGTGGGATGAAATGACTGTTGGAAGGCAAAAAGAGACAAAACAATGAAAGGCTACACACTGCAATTTGTCAACCTCAGATGTTGATTATATTGATAAAGAGAGATTTGCAGGCTCTCTCTATATTCTGCTGACTAAAGCCCATAATCGTGCCTGAGGGCAGGAGGGGATTTCCTTCTCTGATGACCATGCAGAGTCCTCTCTTAAAAGACTGGACCCACTCCTTCACATAGTTGTGCATGAGAGCCTTTGGCTGTCCCGATGGTGTGTTGATGAGGATGGTGTGTTTATCTCGGGATTTTGGCAATGAAGCTCTTTATCTACAGTACCAGTCAAAAGTTTGGACACACCTACTCATTACAGGGTTTTTCTATTTTTTACTATTTTCTACATTGTGGAATAATAGTGAAAACATCAAAAAATATGAAATAACACATGGAATCATGTAGTAACTCGAAAAGTGTTCAAAATATATTTTTTATTTGAGATTCTTCAAAGTAGCCACCCTTTGCCTTGATGACAGCTTTGCACACTCTTGGTCTTCTTTAAACCAGCTTCATGAGGTAGTCACCTGGAATGTATTTCAATTAACAGGTGTGCCTTGGTAAAAGTTCATTTGGGGAATTTCTTTCCTTCTCTATGCGTTTGAGCCAATCGGTTGGGTTGTGACAAGGTAGGGGTAGTATACAGAAGATAGCCCCATTTGGTAAAAGACCAAGTCCATACTATGGCAAGAACAGCTCAAATAAGTAAATATAAATGACAGTCCTTCATTATTTCAAGACATGGAGGTCAGTCAATCTGGAAAATGTCAAGTTTCTTCAAGTGCAAAAACCATCAAGCGCCATGACGACCGCCACAGGAAAGGAAGACCCAGAGTTACCTCTGCTGCAAGACGATAAGTTCATTAGAGTTACCAACCTCAGAAATTGCAGTCCAAATAAATGCTTCACAGAGTTCAAGTAACAGACACATCTCAAGAACCACTGTTCAGAGGAGACTGTGTGAATCAGGCCTTCATGGTCAAATTGCTGCAAAGAAACCACTACTAAAGGACAACACTAAGAAGAAGAGACTTGCTTGGGCCAAGAAACACGAGCAATGGACATTAGACCGATGGAAATCTGTCCTTTAGTCTGATGAATCCAAATTTGAGATTTTTGGTTCCAACTGCTGTGTCTTTGTGAGACGCAGAGTAGGTGAACGGATGATCTCCACATGTGTGGTTCCCCTCCGTGAAGCATGGAGGAGGAGGTGTGATGGTGTGTCAGTGCCGGTGACACTGTTGGTAATTTATTTAGAATTTAAGGCACACTTAACCAGCATGGCTACCACAGCATTCTGCAGCAATACACCATCCAACCTGGTTGCGCTTAGTGGGACTATTATTTGTTTTCAACAGGACAATGACCTAACACACCTCCAGGCAGTGTAAAGGCTGTTTGTCAAAGATGGAGAGTGATGGAATGTTGCATCAGATGACCTGGCGTCCCCAATCACCCGACCTCAACCCAATTGAGATGGTTTGGGATGAGTTGGACCGCAGAGTGAAGGAAAAGCAGCCAACAAGTGCTCAGTATATGCGGGAACTCCTTCAAGACTGTTGGAAAAGCATTCTAGGTAAAGCTGGTTGAGAGAATGCCAAGAGTGTCCAAAGCTGTCAAAGCCAAAGGGGGACTACTTTGAAGAATGCAAAATGATTCCGAATGTGTTATTTCATAGTTTTGATGTCTTCACTATTATTCTACAATGTAAAAAATTGTAACTTGAATGAATAGGTGTGTCCAAACTTTTGACTGGTACTGTACTTCCCCAGATTCAGATGAACTTGTGGATACCAATTTTAGGTCTCTGTCCAGTATGAAGGAAGTTATAGGTAGAGCCAATGCCAAGTAGCCTTAGTGCAATGACTGGAAGTCCATGGTATCTAGTCGCATGCTAGCAGTTAGACTTCCAGGCATTGTTTTAACTTCCAGTCATTGCATTTATGTCAGAGACCTAAAAAGGGTTTCTACAAGTTCGTCTGAATCTGGGGAAGTAGATAAAGGGCTTCATTGCCAAAATCCTGAAGTATCCCTTTAATACAGGGTGACAGTAAGCCCTCTGTTTGGTATTAATGCCATCTGTTACACCTCCATGCACACTGGGCATCCCCCCATCACCAGCCCTCACTGCTTTAACTCTCACCCAGTTTCAGATTAGAACCTGGGACATACAGTACTGGACCCACATCTCATTCCAGCTACCTACCTACATACCAACGTGAGCAATTATGAGGTGTCCCAGTCAAGATCATAGCAGGTAAGACTTGGACCTCACCTCAGCTCAACCCCAAACATCAGCCGAAGCTTAGTGCCAACCCAGGCCTCATCCTCAACCCAGGCCTCATCCTTAACCCAGGCCTCATCCTCAACCCTGGCCTTTGCCCTGTCTTCCATCCACAGCCTTGCTTTAACGCTCACTTTAATCCAGGCTTTAACCTGCATCTCAGTAGGTATTAGTCTACTAGGTTGGACAATAATAAAAGGGATTATCAGCCATCATGTCATGTATAATATACACTGAGTGTACAAAACATTAAGAACACATGCTCTTTCCCTGACATAGACTGACCAGGTGAATCCAGATCAAAGCTATGATCCCTTACTGATGTCACCTGTTAATTCCACTTCAATCAGTGTAGATGAAGGGGAGGAGACAGGTTAACAAAGGATTTTTAAGCCTTGAGACAATTGAGATATGGATTGTGTATGTGGGCCATTCAGAGGGTGAATGGATAAGACAAAAACATTTAGTGCCTTTGAACAGGGTATGGTAGTAGGTGCCAGGTGCACCGGTTTGTCTCAAGAACTGCAATGCTGCTGGGTTCCACCACTAGAGGGACATCCAATGAACTTTCAACACCGTAGTCCATGCCCCGACAAACTGGCACTGTTCTGAGGGAAGGTGTTCCTAATGTTTGGTATACTCTGTGTATATTTACAGCACTACATCAGTAATATAATGATTCTGGGGTCCTGGTTAAATTTGCATGCAGCATATGGGGTGTCTCACAATTGGACCAGGGTCGTTAGGGTTTGGCCTGGGTAGGCCGTCATTGTAAATAAGGATTTGTTCTTTACTGACTTGCTTAGTTAAATAAATATTTAATAATGTCTTGTTTCCTGATCTGCCACATCCACAGTGAAACTGTGCCAGCTTGGGGGTGGGTAGTAATCCACAGATCAAACGACTGGGAAGCATCTCATGGTAATGTGGAGTGGCACACCGGGTACCTTTATCCAGCAGTGCCAGAGGGCTCCGTCTGGTTCATGATGTCACGTCCCCAGGCCCTCTGGCAGTGACTCATTAACCGGGTCCGTGTCCCATCTGTGTGCCACCTGTACTAAATCGCCACAACTACATCATATTATTCTCCATCGTTCACACACTCCTCTCTTTCACTCTACCCCCCCCCCTCTCGTTCTCCCTCTACCCCCCCTCTCTATTGATGGGTGGACCACTTTTAGTCCTCAGATGTAAATGAGCCAGAGAGTGTCTGTGATGTTCTTCCAGGACATCATTTTCTTTATTCACCACCAGGCTGGCACTCATTACTCAGAGTGGTTCGTACAGGGTTGCCATTACGTTGTTTGGTCCCATCCTAGTTTGTGCTTTTAAATAGTCTTTAAACGGTCACTGAACAATTCAAACAAGTTTGAGGTACTATATATCAGTGTGGCCAGGAGTCTATATGAACGGTTGCAGTCACGTACATCCAAACTAGGTCATTTTACGGAACTACCATGAATATGCCTTGCAGGTTTCGTTTGCAATATTGCTCCTGAGCGCTCAACATGGTGGAGCAGGGATAAGAGTAAAGGATAGAGATTGGCCTTTCAAATAAATACATTCTCAGAGGCACACAGTACTGTCGGATTGTGAAGCATTGAGAAGCAGTATCAGTCAACCAAACCTATTTTTATCACTAAATGCCATCAGAGAAGATGTTAATATGTTAGCATGAACGTATTACAGTGCCAGGGCATGGTTCAGTAATGTTCTCCTTACCTACGGTAGAAGATTCAACTCTGTGCTATCATGCCTTGAATCAAGTTGTTTTCACAATGCAGAGAAACTCTGCCATCTGTCGAGAACATGATGTCACTACAGCACTAGAAAGTTGTTAGGTCTTTTTATATTTTACTACAGCACTAGAGATAATAAACCAATATTGTCTATCCCTCACACTTACACATGCCAAAATTGGGCGCTCGTCTTCCCTTCTACTACTATTGCCAGTTTAGTTTACAGGTTCAATATAGCACATTGCATGTGTCATGGATACTGTTTTTTGACACAAATGCTCAGACTGAAATACCTGCTCTATGTGTCCATTATATTTACCTCAGTGTCAGCATCTTCCATTAAACAGTAAAAGCAGCCCATTGGCCAGGCAGTGACCAGGCAGGCAGGTCTATGGGGAAAGATGGTTAGGCGTCACTATGGTAGCTCTAATTAATCCTCTAGTTAATCCCCTCTAGAGACAATGCAAACAGCGGGACGCCGATACACCATCTCACCCCAGCCAAGATAATGTCAATCATTCCCCATCCCTGAACGGGAGCTGTGCACCCAGCACATTTAACTGCTAATGAAGACCCTGTGCCCAGCAGCAGCTGGCAGCCAGTGATAAGAGGAGCCCCTCAAAGAGCCAACAGCTCAAGGACCATACTGGAAAAGCCAACCCTCAAAGACCCAGCCACATCATTATGGACAAAGAGCCAGCTAAGAGGCTGAGGGAGTCCCTCACGTTGGCCATGGGTATCGGTTAGGTCGACAGGTTCTTACTAATGAGTCTGCAAGAAATCAGACTTAGGGTGGATTTTATGTGGTGCATGTGTGTGTATATGATAAATTGAGAGATAAAGAGAGTGCATATTTGTCTTAGAAATGTCCTGCTATGAACCTCAGGAAAACAGAAGAACATTAGACCACATGGCTTTCTGTGAGGTCATATAACAAAAGTTGGAAATAACATTTGTTTTAGGACTTTACAAGTAATTGAACCACCATTTGAAAAGGGATTTTGAAAGAAATCAGAGTAAACAGCATTTTATTATATCCAATCGGTCCATAAAACTCATTCAGATATAACACTTTTACATGTTTTTATAGAATATGGTATATGGCTGTGAATGCACAGTGTATAAATATATAGGATGGACAATACAAAAATACAAACTAAACAACTCAGACAGAGTATAATACATCTCAGTTCTTTTGCTTCCAACAGTTTTTCTAACTTTGTCTCCAGGGTCTTGTCATGTGAGAGGGGTTTTACACACAGAGTGATGTTTTTAAACTCCCTGAGATCTCCAGGAGGGTTTTCCCCTTGGTCTCCAGTAGGTAGAAGAAGACAGAGTGACGCCAACAGACACATGCAGGTGAACAGCACGAAGCTGAACGACTTGAGGAGCTCCTGTGGTTAAGAGGAGAGGCAGGTGAGTTCCTAGCGCTCCAATAGTCAGGGGAACAACTTGGACGGTTGGCTGAGAGCCTGTGATTAAATAGTCCTGGCCTATTGTTCTACTCATGGCTATGTGAAACCTTTCAATTTTATATCATTCCACTGGTACCTAAATTAGAGCTCAGCTTTTTACACAGACTGAACAAAAGTAATTATGAGATGATAGAAAAAGGTTTTAATATGATGTTCAAAGTATGGAATTACTGTATGCCTGATATCTCTGGGGTATCAAACTTGCATTGTGCAGAACAATGTGAATTGTGTTCAGGAAATCATATTGTATCTCAATTGGTAAGCATTATAAAAAAAAAGTGTTATATACTGTAACAATACTTCATTCCAAAGTGTTCTGCTGTCCTACATTAATTGAATACATATAGAGGTGCAGTATATTGATGATGGGCTATAGACTTACAATCAGAAAGGGGAAGACTAGTCCCAGCACAGGATTCCAGTGAAGACAAACGCTGCAGGCTGGCATGATTGGATAAATCTCTTGTGTGAGAGATGGCAACACTACAGCTAGGAATACCACAGGCAACAGGACAGGATGCATCTGACCAATCACCCATTGATGATCACAGCAATGTAATGTTGGTATTTCGACCAAAACTGTCTCTTCCACGTATCATCCCCCTAGGTCCTCTTACTGTAAGTTTGTCACAGTGCAGGAGAGATGAAAGGTCAAGACCTCACCTTCAGTTTGAGAGTGATGGTGATTAATATCATGATGGCAGACACGACCCCAAAGCCCCCCAGAGTAGTGCTCTCCTCCCACATGCATTATCAGCAGGCCCTGGGGATGATTGCACACAACAGAACTTGTCCGGAACCTTCCCCATCCATCACTCCCTCCCTCCCTCCCTCCACCTAGGGGATGGCAAAGCCAGAGGAGCTCACACATTATTTATTGTTTAGGACTTCAGGAGTGGCATTCACATCTTAGTGACAAACATGTTCTATCTAACGGAGCTCCTTTACGGTACGGTATGCACTGGGGGTGGATTCCTGCACTGGGACAGTGTTTCCTTCCCTATGGTCACTCTCCTGTACTGTTCACTGATGACTTATTAGTCCTTATCATGCTTGTCTAATGACCACTTAACCAGTGACATTTTCAAGTTAATTAAGAAGTACTCTACTTTGAACATTTTTAGCCTGGGCACATGCTTTGTAGAAGTAACAGAGGGCACCTCTCAATATGTGGTCTCGAGACTGGACTGATTACTACAACACTGCAGAGGGGTATCATAGTATACCCCCTGTAGTGTAGGCCATGTTCCCCAGCGACACACCCAGATGATGGAGGTGGGGACCTCAGACAAAACACCCAAAATCACACAGCGGATCTTATTCAGGGGGATGCATGCCTCCTTGAAGCTGTCAAAGGAGAACACACTAATCTGAGGGTAGAGGGTGGAAAGAAGAAGAGGATGTACTGTAGGTATGGCAGGGGTGGGGTGGGAAAACTACGACCCGTGGGCAGCATCTGGCCCGACAGCTGATTAAATGCAGCCCGTGAGGGATTTGTAAAAATAAAATAGTAATAATATTTATGTTTTTTGGGGAAATTATTATTTTGGGTTAAAAAAAACACTTCTGGACTTAAATGTCTAAAACTAGATAGAAAGTACGCAGAAATAACTCACATTTTTCTGGCCCGCAAAAATAGGTGCGGAATTTCGAAATCCCGATATGACCCTCGAGCCAAAAAGTTTGCCCACGCCTGAGATATGGGATAAAAGACAGAGGTGTGTGCTGTGCTTACTGCAGTGATGCCAGAGAACTGGATGCGGCTGTACACCGCCACCATGGTGATGAGCTGCCATCGGAAGCTTCTGTCTCTCAGCAGCTCCAGTAGACTCTTAGAGGCCTCGTCCTTTATGGCAGCATACTCCAACACTATCTCCTCCATCTCCAGCTTGTCCTCACCCCTACCCCACAGACTCTGCAGAGCTGGGAAACCACACACACAACACAGGAACATATATTGTTTTTGAGTAAGATACAATAGGTGAGTAATGTCTCCTTAGCTGTACTTACTTTTCATTCAGATATACATGCATTGTGTCATCTGTAAGCTATGTTTAATAATACCAATGTATGTATATAGATACAGTGCTGACAATGACTATTACATGAATTATACTTATTTTCCTTCATACATTTATATCTACATATAATACACCCAAAAGCAAGTTGAACAAGAATGACTGTAAATACTGTAATTACAATTTGTACATTTGCACAGACAGTACTCAATATTCTGAGTATGAAGCCCTTTGTACAGCCTCAGTGACTATGAAGAAAACACCTAACATTTTTTGCATGCCTCTGCATTGCCCTTTTCTATCAATGAGTATCTTGGGGCTTCTGGAAAGAAGGGCCTTTGTCAGCAGCTGTACCACAGAGAAACATGTTGGAACACACAGTAGGATGTTCCAGCTATTTTCACAGCCAAGAATCTCTCTGAGAAAGTTGAGACAAAGCCTCAAGTCAGAGCATATTCAGGATATCCGATTTGGCACAAATTGATAACTACATGTTTAGTGTGATGCTTGATGCTTATTCTTTTTCGGTGAAATTTTGAAATTCAAAAATAGAACCTTACCTTAGTCCAACAAATTGTCCTGACAGTTTACCAATGGAGTCAAAGGTAGCTGACGTTAGTGTTACCATGCCGTTATCTTTTAGGGTGAACTCTCACCCAGGTATATTGCATGGATATTTCCTCCTAAACCTGAGGTTCACAAACAAGACTAAAACATATATTGTTATTATCGCTGTAAAATAACAATATATGGGATTCTGGGATTCTATTTTTACCATGTCATAATGATCCTTCAATTAAACTGATCTGCATGAAATTGAAGGTGCAATATCACATAGGCCTACCTGTAGTGAATCCATACAGAAACGGATCTATCAGGTACGGCTACGGCAGGTAGCCAAGCGGTTAAGAGTGTTGGGACAGTAACCAAAATGTTGCTTGTTCAAATCCCAGAGCCGAGTAGGTGAAAAATCTGCCAATGTGCCCTTGAGCAAGGCACTCTGGATGTACTGCAAGCAGACAGACATGGTTAAGGAAACAGATATTTCACCAGTAGTATGTCTACACGCCTGGTGAAGTAGGTTAGGTGTTAATTTGAGCACAAGTGAATATGCTAAATTATTAAGGAGACTAGAGCATTACCACGGGTCTGGAATAGAGAACATAAACAAACTAAACATTTGACAATTGCAGTTATAGGCCTACACAACCTGTTTATTTGAGTCATGGTATTCCGTTTTTTGTCTAATTTGTACCTCTCTATTGCATTGTTATGACCCTTTTATACAGCAATTAATTAAGTTATAGCTATAAATGTGTTTTGTAAATGTCTTAACCTGTCTAAGACTGGGGTTCCGCTAGCCAACAGCCAATGAAATAACAGGGCGCCAAATACAAATCAACAGAAATCTCATAAATCAAATTTCTCAAGAATACAAGTATTAGGCACCATTTTAAAGATACAATTCTCGTTAATCCAGCCACAGTGTCTGATTTCAAAAATGCTTTACGGTGAAAGCTCCACAAACGATTATGTTAGGTCACCATCAACTCACAGAAAAACCCAGCCATTTTTCCAGCCAAAGAGAGGAGTCACAAAAAGCACAAATAGAGATAAAATGAATCACTAACCTTTGATGGTCTTCATCCGACGACACTCATAGGACTTCATGTTACACAATACATGTATGTTTTGTTCGGTAAAGTTCATATTTACATCAAAAAATCTTATTTTACATTGGCGTGTTCCATAACATGCAGTGATACTGCAGAGAGCTACATGAATTCCCAGAAATACTCATAATAAATGTTGATGAAAATACAACTATTATACATGGAACTTTATATACACTTCTCCTTAATGCAACCGCTGTGTCAGATTTTTAAAAAACTTTAAGGAAAAAGCATAATCTGAGAACGGTGCTCAGAGCCCAAACCAGCCAGAGAATTATCCGCCATGTTGGGTAGTCAACATTATTCATAAATAGCATTATAAATATTAACTTACCTTTGATGATCTTCATCAGAATGCACTCACAGGAATCGCAGTTCCACAATAAATGCTTGTTTTGTTCGATAATGTCCATCATTTATGTCCATTTATGTCCAATAGCTTCTTTTGTTAGGGTGTTTGGTAAACAAATCCAAAAGCGCTATCTGGTCCATTCGGATGAAGCGTTCAAAAAGTTATATTACAGGTCGAAGAAACTTGTCAAACTAAGTATAGAATCAATCTTTAGGATGTTTTTATCATAAAAGTTCAATAATGTTCCAACCAGAGAATTCCATTGTCTGTAGAAAAGCAATGGAACGAGAGCTACCTCTCAAGTGAAAATGACTGAGAACGAGGCTGTAGGCAGACCCCTTAGTCAAACAGCTCACATGAGCAGCCTGAAACAACGTTCTAAAGATGGTTGACATCTAGTGGAAGCAAAATAACCCATATCCCACTGTGTATTCGATAGGCGTGAGTTCAAAAACTACAAACCTCAGATTTCCCACTTCTTGTTTGGATTTTTTCTCAGGTTTTTGCCTACAATATGATTTCTGTTATACTCACAGACATCATTCAAACAGTTTTAGAAACTTCAGAGTGTTTTCTATCCAATACTAATAATATTATTAGTATATTAGCATCTTGGACTGAGTAGGAGGCAGTTTACTCTGGGCACGCTATTCATCCAAAAGTGAAAATGCTGCCCCCTATCCCAGACAAGTTTTAATATATACCGTACCAGTCAAAAGTTTGGACACATCTACTCATTCAAGGGTTATTCTTTATTTGGACATTTTCTACATTGTAGAATAATAGTGAAGACATCAAAACTATGAAATAACCAAAAAAAGTGTTAATAAAATCTAAATATATTTTAGATTCTTCAAAATAGCCACCCATATTGGCCATATACCACAAACCCCCGAGATGCCTTATTGCGATTATAAACAGGCAACCAACGTAATTACAGTAGTAAAAATAACTGTTTTGTCATACCCATGGTATACGGTCTGCTATACCACGGCTGTCAGCCAATCAGCATTCAGGGCTCGAACCACCCAGTTTATAAATATGTTTAAATCATGGTTTCAACAGTTTAATTGTTTCTCATAATAACTAATAATTATATATAGTAATACAGATATGAAAAAGCATGTCCTTTTTAAATCATCAAAATTGTTCCTACCAGGTCTCAGCAAAGTCTCCATTCTGTGTATCTTGAGAGTTCCATGTAACACACTTATTTATGTCTGCATGTCCATCAGACAATTGCTTTGTTAGATATTTTTAGGAATAAGATTCATGTTTTACATCTCAGTGGGGACTTACCTTTCAACCCCTGAGTCGCTATCTCTGACACAGTACTCATCGCTGTATATGTTTTAGAAAGTAAGAAAACTATCTGGCGAAATATATATATATTTTGAGTGATAAATTGTTACAGACCTGCTTTATAATGAGATCATTTGGCAGTCTTTGTGTGCTCGGCGGACATTCCTTTATGAGCCAGACGAGGGCAGCACGTTCTCACCGCGTAACGTCTGACGTTCTCAACTCAGCGGCGTACAGCGGAAGTGGCAGACCAGTGTTTTCACAAGTCATTGTTAGCAAACTAGCAGAAGATACCTGACATTGTTGTCACAAACAGAAAATATCTGCGCTCATTACTTTGCTTTTATACTAGACGAAATGCCGTTGGAAAACCTGGAAGAAGAGGGTCTGCCTAAAAACCCTGATCTTAGGATAGCACAGCTGAAATTTTTGCTCACGATGGACGGTCACCGACAAGATGATAAAGTTAAAACTGAGCTCATGGACTCGATCAAAGAGAACAGTGAGTTTTGGCTTCTACCTCGTAAATAAACCAACAAAAATAACGTTAGCTAGCTAGATAACAAGGTAGTTCTGGTCGACAAACTAGCATGGGTAACCAACGTCTCTAGCTTGCGTCACTGTCGGACATATATCAAACTGCTAACCTAGCTGCCGGTCAGTTAGCTATTCAATACAAGGTATTATAACTAGCTAATCAACCCGATAACGGTAATATACTGGTTAAATAAAAATGTCTAACGTTAGCATGTTGCCAAATAAAGTTACAACCGTCAAGTTGTAGCTAGCTAGCCACAATAACTGATGATGAATTGTCTCTTGTTACAGATATGGCACCTTACTATGAAAGCCTGTGTAAAGACCTGAAGTGGCAACTTGACACAGACCTGCTGAATAAGATGAAGAAGGCCAACGAGGACGAGCTGAAACGCCTGGATGATGTCCTGGAAGATGCAGAGAAGAACCTCGGGGAGAGTGAAATCCGAGATGCAATGATGGCTAGAGCTGAATATCTAATCCGAATCGGGAATAAAGTGAGTTTTGCATTAATCAGCTACTACATTCAGAGCAGAGGCCATGGAGTACGAAACCATGTTATTTGTTAGTACCATTTGACCTCATACAAAACAAGTGTCAGCCCATAGCTCATTGTAGAGCTACACATGTTATACTTATAAAGCAATAATCTGCCTCTGTAATCCCCTGGACTCTTCAGTCCAACCTAGCCATGCATGTACATCATTAGCTCAATTAAACAAGCTACAAACTTTAATTCCACAGGAGGACGCTTTGACTGCTTTCAGGAAGACCTTTGATAAGACTGTGGCCCTGGGACATCGACTAGACATTGTGTTCTACCTGCTAAGGATTGGACTGTTCTATATGGACAGTGACCTCATCACACGCAACACTGAGAAAGCTAAAAGGTAGTTTGCCTAAAAGGGGCTACTTCTCTCTGCATTCACTACTTTATGATGACATGCCATTAGGGGTCCTCACTCACTATCTATTCTAAGAATTATATTTGCAGTAACTGTTTAGGCCTGTTTGGGTATTTTTCATAGCATTTTGCCTGCCATTCCATTGTGTTGACTCTCATGTGTTGTAAGCCATTGTTTTCTATATCCTCGTATTTTGAAAGTATTGTCATTTCAGTGACCTTGTTTGTGTCTGCACAGCCTTATTGAGGAGGGGGGTGACTGGGACAGGAGGAACCGTCTCAAGGTGTACCAGGGCCTGTACTGTGTGGCCATCCGTGACTTTAAACAGGCTGCTGAGCTCTTCCTGGACACAGTGTCTACCTTCACCTCCTATGAGCTCATGGATTACAAGACCTTCGTCACGTACACTGTCTACGTCTGCATGATTGCCCTGAAGAGGCCCGACCTCAGAGAAAAGGTTGGTAGCAGGAGCCACGGTGGTGGTGTTGTCATCCATGTGCCTACATCATTCAAGAGTTGGTCGTTTTAAGACAGTGTACTTGCAGAAAACAATACTTTCCACATGCCAGAACGTGAACATTCAAACTTGTTTTTAATAAGTGAAGACACTTCTTTATATAACTGGTAGATTTCCAGTTCTGGCATAAATATAGCGTCTCCTGTGGACTAATGTGTTGTTCTCCCTCTCCCCCAGGTGATAAAGGGAGCAGAGATCCTGGAGGTGCTGCACAGTCTCCCTGCTGTCCGCCAGTACCTCTTCTCCCTCTACGAGTGTCGCTACTCTGTCTTCTTCCAGTCACTGGGTGAGACACCCCTCGTTTAGGCGTACAAAAAGTAAAGCCGAAGCGCGCTGATGTCTGCAGCCAGTGAGTGGACATGCGTGTTTCACTTCGCCTCATTCCTTAGTTGTAAACTTGTTTGTCTCTGTCCCCTCTGCAGCCACGGTGGAGCAGGATATGAAGAAGGACTGGTTGTTTGCCCCTCACTACCGTTACTACGTGAGGGAGATGCGTATCCATGCTTACAGCCAGCTCCTGGAGTCCTACCGCTCACTCACCCTGGGCTACATGGCTGAGGCCTTTGGAGTCAGTACAGAGTTCATTGACCAGTGAGTCTCACGTCTACCTCTTGTCCCATACCCACAATACCTAACCTCAGCAAAAGAAACGTAACACTCACTGTCAACTGCGTTTATTTTCAGCAAACCTAACATGTGTAAATATTCGTATGAACATAAGATTCAACAACTGAGACATAAACTGAACAAGTTCCACAGACATTGAATAATGTGTCCCTGCAGTGCATCTCCTCCTCATGGCTTGCACCAGAGTTGCCAGTTCTTGCTGTGAGATGTTACCCCACTCTTCCACCAAGGCACCTGCAAGTTCCCGGACATTTCTGGGAGGAATGGCCCTAGTCCTCACCCTCCGATCCAACAGGTCCCAGGCGTGCTCAATGGGATTGAGATCCGGGCTCTTCGCTGGCCATGGCAGAACACTGACATTCCTGTCTTGCAGGAAATCACGCACAGAACAAGCAGTATGGCTGGTGGCATTGTCATGCTGGGGGGTCATGTAAGGATGAGCCTGCAGGAAGGGTACCACATGAGAGAGGAAGATGTCTTCCCTGTAACAAGCTCAGTCTGATGACGCTGTGACCCTCGATCCCGCTCATTCCTTTGATGATAAACTGAATATCACCCCTGGTGAGACAAAACCGCGACTCGTCAGTGAAGAGCACTTTTTGTGCACATAGGCGATGTTGTTGCCGGTGATGTCTGGTGAGGACCTGCCTTACAACAGGCCTACAAGCCCAGCCTCTTGCTGAGTCTGGCACTGGAGGGATTGTGCATTTTGGGTCTAACTCAGGCAGTCGTTGTTGCCATCCTGTACCTGTCCCGCCCGCAGGTGTGATGTTCCGATCCTGAGCAGGTGTTGTTACGCGAGGACGATCAGCTGTCCATCCTGTAGCGATGTCTTAGGCGTCTCAGTTTCAGACATAGCAATTTATTGCCCTGGCCACATCTGCAGTCCTCATGCCTATGGCACATTCACGCAGGTGAGCAGGGACCCTAGGCATCTTTCTTTTGTTTTTCAGTCAGTAGAAATGCCTCTCTTACTGTCCTAAGTTTTCATAATTGTGACCTTAATTGCCTACCGTCTGTAAGCTGTTAGTGTCTTAGTGACCGTTCCGCAGGTGCATCGAACAAGCATGGGAAACAAGAGTTTAAACCCTTTACAATGAAGGGTTTTTGATTTTTACAAATTCTTTGAAAGACAGGGTCCTGAAAAATCTCTTTTTGCTGAGTTTATTAATGCCTATCCTGGAGGTTGTCTTAAATCAGCGACTACGCCATTGGTTGAGGACTTCGAGTCGCATAGGAATGATGCTGCCTATCAGGAGACAATGATTATTGGTCTTAATTTGTTTTCCCTTCGCTCTCAGGGAACTCTCCCGTTTCATAGCTGCTGGTCGCCTCCATTGCAAAATCGACAAAGTAAACGAGATTGTGGAAACCAACAGGTAAGAATAACATTTTTACATGCATGTAAAACATTGGTTTCTATATTAAAAGTGGCAGAGCTCAGTGTTGTATTTTCTTTCCTTCAGACCTGATAGCAAGAATTGGCAGTACCAGGAGACAATCAAGAAAGGGGACCTACTGCTCAACCGTGTCCAGAAGCTGTCCCGAGTTATTAACATGTAACATGGGGTGCAGCGTTACCTTTGGGAGGGAGATCTGGCGTTTCCCTGTTGTATCAGTATCCACACCAGTAGTTTGTCTGAAGAAGCGACCCTTATTGTGTATATAATAAATTCTTTTTGGTGACTTCTTTTCCTTTGATACATGGATGAGTGATTACTGAAGTGGTTTTATTTCAGTAAAGAAACAAATACCTTTTTTTCTGTATAAATAGCTGTATAAATTATTTATTTACAGAAACATGTTACAAAACAGACTATACAATCTTAAATATTAAGTAAATCTAACCTACCATGTTTGTTCATGAATTACATAGCAGCCAATACACAAGTCCAGCTGATCAAATGATTGATGTTCTAAAACAAAATACTATACACGCTCTTACATAGGAGTTATCTACTGAAAATATGTTCCTCCCGCAAGCTGTGTTCTGTCTCACTTTCACATTCCAAGGCTGTGGTACTTGATAAAAACAGCTTTGCAAAGTTTCCATCATATGGAAACAAGGTCAGCGTTGTGAGTGGGGTTGAGGGTAAACAAAAACACTTTACTGAACCTGTTAAACGATTCCTAAACGGACCAGGGAGCTTCAATACCCCCTGGTCTGCACCAATATCTCAGACGTCTCAACTGGAAAACGTTGATAACAAAAAGTTAACACTACGGGCTCTATTCAATGTGGATCGCTGAAACGTTACTGTTAGGCAATAGAAAGGTCATCTCCGATTGAGCCGACATGCATTGACTGACGACTCAAAACGGAATTATTTCATTCGCTACATACTTCAGTATGAGACTACCATCATCGAAGATATTTGGTGTTGTACAAAAAGTCCTCAGCGATTGGATCATCTCTACCCAATGTCGAATTTCCAAACATTGCATTACCCACGTGTTCTGGCTCTGGACCAGAACGGTTAGAACAGCGTTTCCCCATCCTCAGAACACAAAGGGGTGCACGTTTAGTTTTTTGTTTACGTTCTAGAAATCATCAGGGAGGTACTCAGATCCAGATCATTGCGGAGAAGAAACAAACATCTGTGGGTGTGGCATAGCAGTTACCTGGAGCAAGGAGTTTGGGTAGCCAGGCAAACATGCAGTTTACCGCTAATGCGGGAACATTGCTTTTAAATTTCAATCACGATATAACTGAACTGCGATACAGATTGAATAGAGCCCGAATTACTTCATACCATCTAGCTGACAAGCTAATCAGGTTTTTACCACATTTAGGGTTCATAGGCATATTTTAAAAGCAAGCTCCTAAAACACTTTGAACATTCAAGTAAGGTAAAAACTAAAATGAAAAAAGTTCTGTCCTTAAAACAGTCAGTGTGAAACAAATGCAGGCACTTTCTTATTTCAGCATTTCTGAAAGCTGCAAACTAAGAATTTCCTTAAAACGCTGTGCTTCAAATTATGTTTGGCAACAATGATGCAAGCAGTTTCACTGTTTGAAGGGTTCATCTTCCTTGCTTTAATGATTGCTTAAGTCCCTTCAGCTTTAAGGGAAAGTGTTTCAAATTATGAAATGTAACAAGGTCTTCGTCTAAAGGTAAATGATTGAATCTATGGAAATCGCTTAGACAACGGGCACAGCTTTCAGCCTGCGGGACATTTCAGAATCACAGGCTATTTGGGTCAAATAAAATGATCATTTCTTTGTTGATTCAGAGGCAACTTGAAAATAGTAAAAAGCACAGGTGAGACCTTGGAGAGTTAAAAACAAAGTATTGTCTGTCACACAAACACATGCCCGTGGCAACACTACCTTTTAAAGCAGGGGTGTCAAACATATTGAGGGGGGGGGGTCCAATCCACCCTGTGGGTGATTTGAGTAAAACAAAACAAACTCAATATACTTTAAAACAAAGGATCATTGACTAGATTCAGCCGTGGGACGATTTTTTCTTGAGCGGATGGTCAGGGGACCGGAACATAATTACATAAAAATAATTTATATATTGCTAATTGACCGCATGAAGTCCAAACATATCATGTTTGACTAAAACATAACCCTTTCAAACCATGCTTATATTTGTATAGGATCAGGTGTATAGGATCAGTATGGGAATACTTCGAGCAGATTTCCAAAATTAAAATCCCTTGGAGCGGATTTCCTGGTGGTTTTACGATCTTTTATGTCCAACAATGAAAATAAAATGTAAAAAGCTTAAGGGGCCAAATAAAACCACCCCCGGCCGAATTTGGGGAACACTGTTTTAAGGACTAAAACCATATCGAAACTGTGTAGAAATGATAATACACCTACATTCACCTCGTTGAGTGCGGCCCTTGGGGCAATATTGAGTTTGACACCCCTGTTTTAAAGGATCCCAGTACATGATTCATGAGATGCTTCAACCTCTAATTATAGGCCTATTGCATTATAGACTTGGCAGTGAACCACTTCCAATAAGTTAAGTTCTTAAACTTGTTCTTTCATTTAATAAATAATAATGATCTCAATTGTACCCCAAAAAAATTGTATAAGAAAATGCCTGTGCAAAAATACATATTTCAATATGTACAATTCGTTAATAAAATATGTATTCTGAAATAGGGATACTTCGATATTTGTTCAATTCATACAAGAAAAAGCGAAAGTAAGATAGAAAATAGTCAGCTCCTCAGCTAAGCTCGCTGCCTGACATCAGTGGAGTTTACGAAATTTACAGGAGTTACAAAAAGTAGTAACCTACTCTGAAGCCATCTCCATGAATCTCACCCCCCCCAAAAAAACACGATCCCAAGGAGCATCATCTCAGAGACAGATGGGGCAATGGAGCATCATCTCATCTCAGAGAGACAGACGGGGAAGTATTGCCAGTTTAAGATTCCGTGCTTTGACGAAGGACAAGTGTGATGGACAACTGTATTGTGACATAACTGAAGGTACCGGAATGGAAATCCTAATAGCCAATAGCCAAAGCTGGCGTAGTGGTTACAGACTAGTGTGGGAGAAACGGATGGCTGCCTTTGGCTAGATTTTGGGGAAAATAAGCCCGACTTAAAATGTCCTAAAGCAAGTAGTGGGTCTGTGTTTGTTTAGTGCTGTTCACAGTTAGGGCTAGGTCTACTGTAGCTGTTCATTTGTAAGATAAAAATATTGTAGGAATTAACACTTGTCCTCAAGACAAGTAGTCCCTCTTTCACAACCGTTCAATCAAATTGTCGTATCAGGCATCCTTTTTTCACATATGCATGCACAATTTACTTTCTTCTCCACACAGATTTTTGTAGTTAAATTCAGTGAAAAACATAAGAAACATAAAAAAGTAACACTTGCATAATTGTTTGGGTCATGTATGGAACTCATATAGAATTGACTGAATCTGCTCCTCATGTGGTTCATCTCTGGCTACTATACATAACCTGACGTTATGTACACGTCACACTGATTAAAACCAACCGACAAAATGTAGTGGAAGCATTAAAAAACAACAATGTGATTGTGTTCGAAGTGTTGCAACTGACAGTTTTTCCTTATCCTGCCCTCTCCTTCCAAGGCTTCTGAGTTCAGGCGTGGAGGTGTACATTTGAATTTCCAGTAGAATCTAGTCTCTCACACACACACACACACACACACACACACACACACACACACACACACACACACACACACACACACACGAGCTCATCGGAAACAAACAGATTGCGGCTTGAGAGCTCTCCAGTCAATCCCAGTGGCTCTGCGTCATGATGGTTGGTGGGCAGTGCCATGGCTGTTGTGCCAGCACTTTTCCCTTCCTCCGTACCTCTGGAATCTCAACAATAGGTCAAAGGGCAGATCGGCTCCTAGTCCCTCCTTTTCTCTCCTGTCTTCCCCATAGGAAGATCTACCTCGGTACCCTGACTGACAGGGGGCCAAGTGTGACCCACTCCGGGTGTTAACGCCTGCCACCTCCACACGGTGCTCCTACATGGCTTTGGGAGGAATAGTTACACTATAGACGAGAACAGTGACGTCACTGGGCTGTCCAGATCATCTCCACCCTGAGGATCTTGGGAAGCTGAGAGTAACGTATTAGAAGGCCTTGTGCAGTCCAGAGCAGCGCACAGATTGCCTCCTCTTCATCCGCCCCTCGGTTCCATACAGAGAACCCAGTCATCGCTGTCAGGGGCGGGCCTTTGGCTGAGAGAGAGAGACAGAGAGAGAAAGGCAGAGAAGTTAGATAATAAATTACAACATTCATTAATTGGTGATTTTTTTGTTTAATGTTTTGTCTATATGTGGTCACATGTACATATGTTGAAGATATACAAGTCCTGACTGCACAGTGAATTTCCCAACAGATAAAGAGATTGACTGGTTGATGATAGGCTTTAGCAACCAGTGTGTGAGGTGTCCAACCCACCTGATGGATGAGGGAGTTGTTGGTGAGCCCCGTGGCTCCTGGGATTGTGCGTCCATGTTTGCTGTGGATGTTGTTGATGGCTGGAGACTTGGCCACTTTGGGCCTGCCCGGCCCCCCGCCCCCTAAACCACCACCTCCTCCACTGTTGATGGAGCTGACAGCGGGGGAGCCCTTGCGTTTCTTCCCCTCTAGGCGGCCGTCGTTGTGGGCATGGCTGAAGCTGCTGTGGTGCTCTGGGGCCTGGTGGACAAAGGGCCCCAGGGAGAGGGTGGAGTCACTGCTGTTCATCACTACACTCATCCTCTTGATGGACTCGGCTGGGCTGCCCGAGGGGGGGCCTCTGACCCCGGGCCCCGACAACCCCGCTGGCCCCGACGGCTCTGCCTTCAGACTGAGGGAGTTGGTCCGGGCGTTGGGGCCACAGTTGAGACCCACACTGTGGACGCCACTGTGAGACGAGGAGGAGGAGGAGGAGGAGACTAGTGAGACATGGTGGTACGTGCTCCCTGAGCTGCCACTGTGAACTGTGCAGTTCTTCTTGAAGGAGGAAGAGGTGGTGTTGGAGGAGGAAGAGGACTCTGAGGAGTAGGTGGTAGCGTGAGACGATGTAGGGAGGGAGCTGTTCTTCCTCTTCTTCCCCGAGCTGAGGCTGCTGCTGCTGCTTCCTCCACTGCTGCCCCCGCTGGTGGAGTTGGTTATGGCAGCTGTGGAGGAGGACTCCCGGGGTCTGAAGGACTTGCCACTGGATCTGGACTTGAGCGGTCGTCCTGAGGACAGGGAGGGGACCGAGGAGTGGGCTGAAGGCATCTGGGGCGACGAAGACACTTGTCTGGCCTGTGCTGCGCTGTAGGCAGGGTGGTCGACCGCGCCCTGGGGGGAGGCACGGGCGTTTAAGGTGGTCCCGTACGAAAGCACAGACTTGCTGTCGTAGGACTGAGTGTAGGGGGGTAGAAGGGGCGCAGAGGAGAGGCTGAGGAAGCCCGAAGCAGGGGCGCTACCGTGTGATGAGGACAAGGAGTTTGTGGTTGTCCTGTGGGCCGGCGCAGAGGAAGAAGAAGAGGAGGAGTTCTCCAAGGCGAAAGGGATTTTTCTATAACACAAACAGACCACTGTGATCATCCCCATCAGTAACATTTACACACAAAGGGGTCAGCACAGCACAGTCCTGGAGAGACACTGGAACCGCTAGCTTATAGTGTCCCATACAGCACATAGATCTCCCTTCACCACCCTGCAACACTTTGGCTCCCTGTCTAGGGCTGTGGCGGTCACGACATTTCACCCGCCGGTGATTGTCAAGCAGATAACTGGTCGGTCTCACGTTAATTGACCGTTAATTAACATAGACATTTAGCATCTCCTGGCTTCCACACATAGCCTGCAAGACAATTTAAAAAGTATAATAAATTAATGTAATATAGCCTGCACCTTCACAATAAATCCATTATTTATTTTAAAACAGGTCTATTTTCATTTTAAAACAGGTCTAAAGAAGCATGATATGAAGAAAATGTTGTCAGAAGAAAATAATAGCCTACTCCGAGTTGTCCTTATGTTAGATCCTGATGTGGGCTATGCCAAATGGCTGTGGTACACTAGTTTGTTTAGCAGACAAAATGAGATTATAATTCCATGGTATTATTTTATGAAGAATAAAACTGAACAAAATATAAATATTTTCTAAAAACCTTTTGAGGGAGTGCGTACACTATTCTATGTTGAGCGGTTAACAAAGAAATAGGTACTCCTATATGCCTAATTTATAGTTATTAATGTAACTTTAGTTGTGGAAAAACATTGGGTTATATGTTTCGATTTTTAATAAATTGTAAGGCGGTTTTGAAAAAAGTAGCTTGTAAAGGCATTTTTTTTGTGCAGGCTGCACACACTCCAATAGTCTCTCAATCACAATTTGACAAGCACTTGATAATGCCTCGAATTTCAGAGCGGCATCCCCTTTGTGGCCGTAATGCACCCTAAAGAAATCCATGCATTTTGTGGCCCGGAGTGCTGCTTTGTGCCCTTCTCCCTGAGTGTGCTGCACAATCCGAAGCATCTCTCACTCACATGGCTCTCCGTCACGTGACCGGGTCTTTCTCAGAGGCTACAAGTGAAGACAGACACATCTGGGATGCAACTGTGCGCGCGTCCATATCCAATTCCGAGGTGCATATTGAAGATATTGGAAGAACTGTCCACATTTACTTTGGCAGCCAACAACATTCAAAAGCACAAGCCTATGTCAATATTCTATCCCCCATAGTACAAAAGTTGACCTATTCTATTCTGTGCAAAAAATAAATATTCCAAACAGTCTGGGACAGTTGTGGGATGCGATAGAACCCTAATTAACACAACCTCTGCATCAATTTTTTTTAATGCAATGTGGCTGACGCAACAGATCAGAATATTTAGCATAAAATGTTGAAACTATTAGGCTATTTCTTCACATGATAAACATAGCAATGCGCACATGGCAGTAGGCGATAAGTGCGAATGTTCCATTAGCGGGAAAACACCATTCTCAAAAGTGACCACAAATGTGATTATGCATGTAATGCTTTTATTACAAAGGTGCATTTTTATGGTGAAAATTATCTTCTCCAAACTTGAAACTCATGCGCTGCTTATGTATGTCAATTACACTCTACACCCCTTGTAAAGTGGATTAATGTGCTTCATTTTAAGAAGTTATTTGGCCACTTTATATGTGATACAAACCTTATTAAAACATATGAGGTGGGCACTATGATTAGAAAAAGTTGCAAAAAAAAGGTTTTGTATCTTATGCTGGGCATCATTCACAAGTGATAATACAGTGGGGCAAAAAAGTATTTAGTCAGCCACCAATTGTGCAAGTTCTCCCACTTAAAAAGATGAGAGAGGCCTGTAATTTTCATCATAGGTACACTTCAACTATGACAGACAAAATGAGAAAAAAATCCAGAAAATCACACTGTAGGATTTTTAATGAATTTATTTGCAAATTATGGTGGAAAATAAGTATTTGGTCAATAACAAAAGTTTCTCAATACATTGTTATATACCCTTTGTTGGCAATGACAGAGGTCAAACGTTTTCTGTAAGTCTTCACGAGGTTTTCACACACTGTTGCTGGTATTTTGGCCCATTCATCCATGCAGATCTCCTCTAGAGCAGTGATGTTTTGGGACTGTTGCTGGGCAACACGGACTTTCAACTCCCTCCAAAGATTTTCTATGGGGTTGAGATCTGGAGACTGGCTAGGCTACTCTAGGACCTTGAAATGCTTCTTACGAAGCCACTCCTTCGTTGCCCGGGCGGTGTGTTTGGGATCATCGTCATGCTGAAAGACCCAGCCACGTTTCATCTTCAAAGCCCTTGCTGATGGAAGGAGGTTTTCAATCAAAATCTCACGATACATGGCCCCATTCATTCTTTCATTCAAACAGCCCCAAAGCATGATGTTTCCACCCCCGTGCTTCACAGTAGGTATGGTGTTCTTTGGATGCAACTCAGCATTCTTTGTCCTCCAAACACGACAAGTTGAGTTTTTACCTAAAAGTTATATTTTGGTTTCATCTGACCATATGATATTCTCCCGATTTTCTTCTGGATCATCCAAATGCTCTCTAGCAAACTTCAGACGGGCCTGGACATGTACTGGCTTAAGCAGGGGGACACGTCTGGCACTGCAGGATTTGAGTCCCTGGCGGCGTAGTGTGTTACTGATGGTAGGCTTTGTTACTTTGGTCCCAGCTCTCTGCAGGTCATTCACTAGGTCCCCCCGTGTGGTTCTGGGATTTTTGCTCACCATTCTTGTGATCATTTTGACCCCACGGGGTGAGATCTTGCGTGGAGCCCCAGATCGAGGGAAATTATCAGTGATCTTGTATGTCTTCCATTTCCTAATAATTGCTCCCACAGTTGATTTCTTCAAACCAAGCTGCTTACCTATTGCAGATTCAGTCTTCCCAGCCTGGTGCAGGTCTACAATTTTGTTTCTGGTGTCCTTTGACAGCTCTTTGGTCTTGGCCATAGTGGAGTTTGGAGTGTGACTGTTTGAGGTTGTGGACTGTCTTTTATACTGATAACAAGTTCAAACAGGTGCCATTAATACAGGTAACGAGTGGAGGACAGAGGAGCCTCTTAAAGAAGAAGTTACAGGTCTGTGAGAGCCAGAAATCTTGCTTGTTTGTAGTTGACCAAATACTTATTTTCCACCATAATCTGCAAATAAATAAATTAAAAATCCTACAATGTGATTCTCTGGATTTTTTTTTTCATTTTGTCTGTCATAGTTAAGTGTACCTATGATGAACATTACAGGCCTCTCATATTTTTAAGTTGGAGAACTTGCACAATTGGTGGCTGACTAAATACTTTTTTGCCCCACTCTATACAATTCACAAGAGATAGGCTAATATTGTCACCCATCAGACTATTTTTGATTTAATCTGGTCTTTACATATACTAAATAATATGTGTGAAATTTGTTTCGATATAGAATGTACCATTATCATGCACCTGTCTCGAAACAGGGGCAGCGGGGGAAAAATACATGTAATCTCTGTACCTAAATAGCGAATGGAGGATGCATTTCCTGTGGTTCATTTTTCATTTCAGCCAGGTAGGCTATACTCCTTTAGTAAAGAGAAGCAATGTACTTAATATTAGGAAAGTTGAGAAATATAGCATGCCTAGCCTATAAAACGCTGAGGGGATCCTCCTCTTTTTAATAGAGGCCATCACTCTGTTTTCTTACGCAATCACATAGCCTATAGAAATGTCTCGTAACATGAGCTCATGGGCTCTCATGTTTGATTCGATTTTCAAATACATTTGCATTGATGTCAGAGTGATTAGAGGGACAATAGAATGCTGAGTACCAGGCAGTTAGCAGGTTTGGTAGGCTACTAATGACCATCAGCAGCATCAGAGCTTGGAGGAGCCTAATTACCGTGACTAAACGGTCATGTGGAATTTGACTGCCTTTGTGACTCCTGACCGCAAGGGTGGTGGTAATACGGTCACCGCAACAGCCCTATCTCTGCCTCTGTGATTTTGCAATAGGTTTGTGAATTGGGTAGGTATTATAGAAGGAATTCTGGTCTAATGAATGTACACAGACTTACTTCCACATCTGAGTGTTGACGTGCTTGTCCATCATGGCGGTAAGAGCACATCGCATTCGATCCCAGCGCCGGTCAAACGAGTAGCAGCTTCTCCCAAACAGTTGACTTCCAAAGGTACAAAACTGAGCAGCAGGGAGGGAAATAGTTAACACAAATACGCACTAACAAACCAATCACACACACTGCTGCTTCCCATGCACGGTGCAAGCTGCCACTCAATGGGAGGACTGATTTCACATACATCTGGCTATGTAGTCGTTTCATTGTTGCTGTGTTGTGAGCATATCCCTGTAATATAAAATTAAATTTGTGGTGGACTTACAGCTGCCGGCCGTGGGTGGTAACCTGAATAGTGACAGTCCAGTTTGTCTGTGCCCTCCTCCCGCTCATCGTTCTCCCCCTCGTCACTGGACAGGCGGGAGCCCCCGTCAGGAGCGGACGTAGCGTGGTGGGGGTCTCCCGGGGTACCCCCAGCTCCATCAGAGATAATGCTGTTCAGCCTAAGAGCAGAGGAAACAGTGATTTAGGAACACACATCAGGGATGCAGGTACTTGCTGTACCACACTGCAAAAAGTAGTGGTTGGATGGCGAGAACCCAGGAAGAGCACATGAAGTGACTCACCGTGGAAGACCAAGATTGTGAGGTTTGGGCTTGCCAAACGCCAAAGGCTTGGTGGCGTCGGTGGCTCCGTTGCCATGAGCGACCTGGTGGGCGTCGTGGTGGGGGGCGAGCCGTGAGGGGGAGGGATGGGGTTCCCTGAGAGGGGTGGTCTGCAGGGGGTGGGGGGGGTGCTGCAGTTCCCGTTCCCGGGCTTTGCTTTTGTGCTCTGCCAACAGTGTGTCGAAGCGTTTCCTCCGGCCCAGCACTGCCCTCCGCTGGCTTAGGGAATGTGTCTGAGGGAAGGAGAAGGCCAAGAGGTATGTTAGGTCAGGGTGCGCTGCACTCTGAGAATCTGAAGGCTACCTAAATACCTAGGAAATGTGACAGGGAATATTTCCTAACCACACAAAACAGAGAAAGAGAGGGGGCAGAAGAGAGGGCTTGGTACCTTGCATGTTAGGGATCGTGTGCATGGCTTCCGAGCTGTCATATCCAGGACCCCACAGTGGATATCTGGATTAAACTCACGTTCTGATGGAAGAGAGAGAGAAAACAGGAGAGGTAGAAAGGAAGAGAGAGAGAAAACAGGAGAGGTAGAAAGGAAGAGAGAAACATAGTATATTCAGTTAGTGGCATTTCTGCCAATAACAGCTAGTTTTCAGTTTTCCCCTCCCCACTCAGACCACTCCCAGACAGTCCTCGCTACATTTTTGTTTGAGAAATTGCTCTTTAATTGAAGACAACCACAGTAAGGTACTTGATTGTTACACAGAAATAATTTAATAGAGATAAAAAAC
Source organism: Oncorhynchus nerka (assembly GCF_034236695.1). Classification (NCBI taxonomy): domain Eukaryota; kingdom Metazoa; phylum Chordata; class Actinopteri; order Salmoniformes; family Salmonidae; genus Oncorhynchus; species Oncorhynchus nerka. The sequence continues at coordinate 55,906,638 of NC_088397.1, forward strand.
GGCTGCAATGGACCTTTAAAACAAAACGTCCTCCAGACATAAACCCCTATCACCTCCTCTCACCTGACAGTCTCTTGTAGAGGTGTTGTCTGCTACTGGTGCTGTTGTCCTGCTTCTTTTCCAGGGCAGAGAGGGAGAGGTGGCCCTTGCCGTTGGGGATCTGGCCGGGGGCAAGCAGGGGAGCCTTTGGTATGGAGGGACAGTTAAGGCCTGGCTTCAGGGGTGACGAGGAGCTCACAGTGCTGCTGGAAGAAGAGGACGATAAGTGGGCCGAAGGAACCTGCACCAGCTTGGCTGACGAATCCACCTTCAGACGCATCTTCTCCACTTTGACTGCAGGGGTCAGGCTGGAAGAGAGAGATGGACAGAGGAGGAGAAAGCGAGGGAGTTAATTTATCTATAGCAGCATTAAATACTTCAGAAAAATAGTTTAATTTTAACAGAACAGAGTTTGAAATGTGTTCAAATCCCCAGGCAGAAAGCCAACATGTTTTGAGTGGTTGTAAATGGAGTTCCATAAAGGATCTCTTTTTAAAACTAACTCTTTAAGGGGCTTATTTAGAAGGAGGGTAGCACAGGGAGACTTCAGACAGAGCTAGACTTCAGAGGAGCAGGGAGAGGACCTAAGATGAAGAGATAAGATATAACTCAGAGGATCAAATCAAACGTGAAGCAGGGCTTTAAAGAGGCAGGGGACTGAACTAGGGCTGGCCGACATATCGAATTCAATTAAATTCCAAAATGGCTTTATCGCAAGAATCAAGGTTTTTTGTTCTTATGACCGTTTATGTCCGCTTGTTCTCATGTTGTCTTTTTGGTCTCGTCTCTTTCTGTCTTGAGTGCACCTTCTCACTCATAAACACACCAAGCCCCTCCCCTGCCACTCACAACTGAGTTTCCACTAGTTACTATAGAAACAAAGTCAAAATTGACTATATTGTGAAAAACTATGAAAACAAAAATGTGCTTTTTGGTCTTAATTTAAAGGTTAGCAGTGTGGTTAAGGTTAAAGGTAGACTCAGTGAAATGACGTTGCCACGAGCAGCACTATAGACATTGAGATGAGTGAGATCCAAGACTTGGCTCTCAAAGTCACACACAGTATCTGCACATGTGAACGGGTTCACGCTATGCTGTTTACTCTCCGCATCTACGTCATATCGCTGAGTTTACCTTTAAAGGTTAAGGTCAGGATTAAATAAACATTTTAAAAGGTCGACTTTGGGCACGAAAACTGTCCAACTCTGCCCCTTTCATTAGGTTATTGCTGACTGTTTGAAATGCAGTGACCTTTAATTGTGCAACAAAGCTTATTTCGAGAAAACACTACTGTATCGTGAATTGCCCACAAGTTTGAAAAAAATCTAATGATTTTTTGGGGGGCCATATCGCCCAGCCCTAGGCTGAAGTTCAACATGACAATATGTTTTACTGAAGTTCAGCATGGTTCACCAGCATGGCTAGACATTACTTACACCTTGTCGTTGAACACCCTGAAGGGAGGGAAGTGAGGTCTCTGCTGGATGCCTGGTAGCTTCTCTTTGGCTGGTTTGAGGATTTTGGAGTTGGACGAGGTGCTGGTCCCACTGGAAGAGCGGCCCATGGCCCCCCCACTGACACCCCCACCAACCGGCCCACTGCTCCTGCTCCGAGACAGAGCGGTCAGGGAGAAGGCTGAGGAGGGGGCTAAGGTGGAGGTGGGCTTACTGGACGAGCTGTGTCTTCTCTCTAGATAGGGGTCAGGGGAAAAGCAGGGTAGGGTAACCTAATGTACAGTCCACACAGACACATGACCTACAGTGCCTTCAGAAAGTAGTCACACCCCTTGACTTTTTCCACATTGTTGTTACAGCCTGAATTTAAAATGGATTAAATTGAGATTTATATTTTTCACTGGCCTACACACACACACCCATAATACCCCATAATGTCAACGTAAAATTATGAGTTTAGAAATGTTTACAAAGCTGAAATGTCTCAAGTCAGTAAGTATTCAACCCCTTTGTTATGGCAAGCCTAAATAGGTTCAGGAGTAACAAGTCACATAAGTTGCATAGTGTAACTCTGTACCCCACACATACAATTATCTGTAAGGCCTAGAGGTTGGCCGATTTCAAGTTTTCATTTTTACACCTTTATTTAATCTTTATTTAACTAGGCAAGTCAGTTAAGAACAAAATCCTATTTTCAATGACGACCTAGGAACGGTGGGTTAACTGCCTTGTTCAGGGGTAGAACGACAGATTTTTACCTTGCCAGCTCAGGGATTCAATCTTGCAACCTTGCAGTTAACTAGTCCAACGCTCTAACCACCTGCCTCTCATTGCACTACACGAGGAGCCTGCCTGTTACGCGAATGCAGTAAGCCAAGGTAAGTTGCTAGCTAGCATTAAACTTATCTTATAAAAAACAATCAATCATAATCACTAGTTAACTACACATGGTTGATGATATTACTAGTTTATCTAGCGTGTCCTGCGTTGCATATAATCGATGCGGTGCGTATCGTTGCTCCAATGTGTACCTAACCAGAAACATCAATGCGTTTCGTAAAATCAATACACAGAAGTATTTATTTTTAAACCTGCATATTTAGCTAAAAGAAATCCAGGTTAGCAGGCAATATTAACCAGGTGAAATTGTGTCACTTCTCTTGTGTTCATTGCACGCAGAGTCAGTGTATATGCAACAGTTTGGGCCGCCTAATTTGCCAGAATGTTACGTAATTATGACATAACATTGAAGGTTGTGCAATGTAACAGGAATATTTAGACTTATGGATGCCACCCGTTAGATAAAATACGGAACGGTTCCGTATTTCACTGAAAGAATAAACGTTTTGTTTTCGAGATGATAGTTTCCAGATTCGACCATATTAATGACCAAAGGTTCATATTTCTGCGTGATATTATGTTATAATTAAGTCTATGATTTGATAGAGCAGTCTGACTGAGCAATGGTAGGCATCAGCAGGCTTGTAAGCATTCATTCGAATAGCACTTTCGTGCGTTTGCCAGCAGCTCTTTATGACTTCAAGCCTATCAACTCCCGAGATTAGGCTGGTGTAACCGATGTGAAATGGCTAGCTAGTTAGCGGGGTGCGCGCCAATAGAGTTTCAAACGTCACTCGCTCTGAGACTTGGAGTAGTTGTTCCCCTTGCAGAGGATTTTGTGGAGCAATGGGTAACGATGCTTCGAGGGTGGCTGTTGTCGATGTGTTCCTGGTTCAAGCCCAGGTAGGGGCGAGGAGGGGGACGGAAGCTATACGGTTACACTGGCAATACTAAAGTGCCTATAAGAACATCCAATAATCAAAGGTTAATGAAATACAAATGGTATAGAGAGAAATAGTCCTATAAATACTATATTAACTACAACCTAAAACCTCTTACCTTGGAATATTGAAGTCTCATGTTAAAAGGAACCACCAGCTTTCATATGTTCTCATGTTCTGAGCAAGGAACTTAAACATTAGCTTTCTCACATGGCACATATTGCACTACTGTTGCCAGACAGGAAGGAAACCGCTTCGGGATTTATCTATGGCATGACTTGAAAATGGCTGTCTAACTTGACAGAGCTTGAAGAATTTTAAAATACAAATATTGTTCAATCTAGGTGTGCAAAGCTCAGAGACTTACCCAGAAACACTCACAGCTGTAATTCTTTGCCAACACATGATTCCAACATGTATTGACTCAGGGGTGTGAATACTTAAGAGATATTTCTGTATTTCTTTTTCAATAAATTTGCAAACATTTCTAAAAACATGTTTTCACTTTGTCATTATGGGGTATTGTGTGTAGATGGGTGAGACAAACACATACTTGATCAATTTTGAAGTCAAAGGGTATGAATACTTTCGGAAGGCACTGTACAAGCAATCTGAGACGTTGACACAACTCAAATTGGTAGTAGTGTTCTTTTTTCCAGAAACAACGGGCCTTTTGACAGTAATAGTTTTGCGATAAATGTGCAGGGAATCATGGGTAACATTTCCTAAACAAAGTCAAAAGCAGGCAGCTTCAAAAGCAAAGATTAGAAAGCCTTGCTGATCCAGGCCAATTCATCCTGAACTAGAAACACGGGCCAAGGGCTTGATTTCCTGTCAGCCAGAAGGGAACAGTTGAGATTACAATAACTGCTAAAAGACAATACTGACACCAGAAAATAATTAAACTAAGACAAAAAAACAGCAGCTGCTGAACAGGACAAAGGGCTCTGTGCAATCCAAACCGTATTGCAGTATTTTAATGTTACGCAGCTCACACACACACACACGAAGAGAACGTGAAAGTAAAACAGAAGGAGAGAAAACGAAAGTTCTACAGTAAGAGAGGAAGAAAGAACGCATGTGAGAGAGACAGCTCTTTAGATAAGAGCAGAGCACTGCAATGAAAGTGAGCTGAAGACTAACTGAAAACTCGCATCTGGTGTTGAATTTTGGCCAGTCCTCAGAGGGTTAATCTGACTATTTTACAGCCAGATAACTACAGAAACACTGACGACGCTACCTCCTCCCAACCAGCACAACAAAACCAGTTTCATCTTCTAGTCATGAAGAAAAGCATGTGTGTGTGTGAGAGTGTGAGAGAGAAATATACATACAATCAGTGAATAAGAGGAAACTGTGAGAGAGTAGAGAAATAAGAGAATGGAGAGAAAGCACAAGAGAGAGAGATAGACAGACATATATATGAAACTCTACAACTAACCTTATGCTAACTCCATGCAGGTCTGGGCTGCATGCCAAGGCTGTCTCGGTGGGTTAGTAGCAACAGAGCGTGGCAGAATGCACAGCTGCCAATCCCAGCCCCACACCCACAATTTTACACTACAGCAGCTAAAAGAGCAACAACCCCAGGGCTTTCCTCTCCCTCCTCACACACACACACTAAACCAGCGCAGCCTATCTGCTGTGACAAAGCCACTCCCGGAGTCGAGCTGTGTCAACCCTCTTCTACCCTCCCGCCCATGACACACTGCCTTCCTGGTAACAGGCTAGCACCCAGCCTCTCCACCCCCCTCAACCTTTCACTGCTGCTCAATCTAGCTCAGAATTCGCTGAATAACCCACACGCAAGCGGGAGCAGGCTTCCCCAGCGTGACGTTCCCACAATGCCTGCCAAAAGCTGAGAGAGCCAGCCAGCCACAGAGGTCCTGGCAGACCAGTAGAACAGGAAAACAGTGAAGAGGTGCAGCGTTATGGTCTATTCTCACACTATCTTCTCTCTAGAGGGCCGTGGAATCCCTGGCTACTGAGGAGACAGGCTGGCTGGCCGGGAAACATTTTGGATAGTGGGCCCCGGTGCACAGCATAGGCCTAACACACTGTACACTCAGGGTAGACTACACATAAAACAAGGCCCAATCAAAAGGAATAGGACTTAAAATATCCTCTTATGACCTGACAACACTATCGTAGAAGTCACTTAATGAAAATCAGATCTGCTTTAGAGCAACCAGTTGGTGGATTGCATCCTCATAGGGTGTGGATGGTGTTTTTGCATAGTCCTGTCAACAGTGCAGGCCTGTTCTCCTCAGAGCGTATAGCTCTGCATGCAGCGCCACTGTCAAAACGCCACATCCACTAGGGGACCGCAACAGGCGGCCTGACGGCCAAAACCGTCCCGCGAGGGATTTTTTTTGGCACCCGTTTTTTTTGGTTAAAAACACCCTATTAAGACACTATGTTTGTGTTTTTCTTTATTTACCAGTTACCTGTATGTATGCATGCATGTGATCGTGTGCCAATGTAATCAAGGTACGAAATTATAGTTATTTTCAAATACAATCTCTTTTTGGGCTTAGTTGTGGTCGATTAAAAAAAAATAGACAAATTAGTAATAATTATGTTCCGGCCCATTGACCTTCACCTCTGACAAAAATCGACCTGCGGCTGAATCTAGTTGCCTACCCCTGCCATACAACATATGGATGGGCGTCAAGCAATAGAGGAGAATGAGGTGAAACAGTCTAGATGTTGTTAAGCTCAGTGGACCTGCCCTCAGAGAGAAGAATCACAGCATATAGAATCACAGTGCACTGACCTTTAGCAGACTCTCTCAGCCTTTCCTACCAGCAGCAGCACAACAAAGCAACACAGTGGCTTCATGGAATGAAAGCCATTTAAACCACACAGACTACAAACAGGCCAGAAAATGAAGGTTCATCTTTGGTGCCTTGCAGAGATGAGCTCATTACTCTATAGAAGACAAGTCCACTAATGTTTCACTGGTCAGACAAGTCCAGTAGTCTTCAGAGAGGCACTACAGAGTCCTGCGTTCACACGCTGTACACTGGAAGACTAATGAATGAACAGGCCTCCTATGAAACTTCATAACGGCTGGTCTAGCTCCACAAGTCAATGAGACGATCACTTTGCAGATGAGACAGACAGTCTGACAGACATCCCCCCCTTGGGTTGTGCCGTGGCGGAGATCTTTGTGGGCTATATTCTGGCTTGTCTCTGGATGGTAAGTTGGTGGTTGAAGATATCCCTCTAGTAGTGTGGGGGATGTGCTTTGGCAAAGTGGGTGGGGTTATATCCTGCCTATTTGGCCCTGTCTGGGGGTTTCTTCGGATGGGGCCACAGTGTCTCCTGACCCCTTCTGTCTCAGCCTCCAGTATTTATCCTGCAGTAGTTTATGTGTCGGGGGGTAGGGTCAGTCTATTATATCTGGACTATTTCTCCTGTCTTATCCAGTGTCCTGTGTGAATTTAAGTATGCTCTCTCTAATTCTCTAATTCTCTCTCTTTCGGAGGACCTGAGCCTTAAGACCATGCCCCAGTTCCACCTGGCCGTGCTATTGCTCCAGTTTTAACTGTTCTGCCTGCGGCTATGGAACCCTGACCTGTTCACCGGATGTGCTACCTGTCCCAGACATGCCGTTTTCAACTCTCTAGAGACAGCAGGAGCGGTAGAGATACTCTGAATGATCGGCTATGAAAAGCCAACTGACATTTACTCCTGAGGTACTGACCTGTTGCACCCTCGACAACCACTGTGATTATTATTATTTGACCCTGTTGGTCATCTATGAACATTTGTTACATCTTGGCCATGTTCTGTTATAATCTCCACCCGGCATAGCCAGAAGAGGACTGGCCACCCCTCATAGCCTGGTTCCTCTCTAGGTTTCTTCCTAGGTTCAGGCCTTTCTAGGGAGTTTTTCCTAGCCACCGTGCTTCTACACCTGCATTGCTTACTGTTTGGGGTTTTAGGCTGGGTTTCTGTACAGCATTTTGTGACATTAGCTGATGTAAGAAGGGCTTTATAAATAAATGTGATTGATTGTGGTACCAGTGGATGTGAACTATCCAAGACGATCGTCTTACGTCAAATCGAGTCCCTCAACCGATGTCTTGTTGGATGTGGAACTCATCCTAAAATGTTGGGATTGCCAACCATCCATCATTCAAACATAGTTCAGATTTTTTTTTGTGTCGCATAACTCTCCATGAAATAGGCAATGGTTGGTTAGCGGCATCATTTCAGTGACTGGCTCAGCTAGCAAGCTATGTTGGTCAAATTTATGCTAGCTTTCAACCCACTGCCAAACTTCAGAAATACTGCTCGGTGAGGCACAAGTATCTTTAGTTAGATATAAAAAAAAAAGTAAAACATTGACATATTTATGGTTTTAGCTTAGGTTAATTCAGACTGTTTTTCAGCAGCACGATGTCACTTAGGTGATATTTTATCACGTTAAATAGCACATTGTAGCCAAACTACTTTCGATCTATCCCTTTACGAGACACGAGACAGATCAGTACAGGTGGAATAGTCGCGCTATCTGACTGAAGACAATGATACAAGCCAGATTCATTCTATCTGATTGAATGTTATTGCACAACACCTAAGGTGGAAGTTGTGTTCGTGGACTACTACGCTATAGTAGTCAGGTGCGACCACACCAGCACTAGGCTAACCTCAATTTGTGGAAAGTATGAACTTCTGTAATTGCTACTCTATTCACATGTGCCATTAGTCCATGATTGATCTGTCTCGACTCTTGACACAGGACCAATGAGTGTTCCCAATGACACTTGAGTGCTATTGTGTCTCCCTCTTGTGGCCAATCCTGATACCTTTATAACCGGCAACAACCAGTGATGAAATATTATAGGCCTAGCTTTTCATTCAATCTTTCCACTGAGAAAGAAACAAACACCCCATAGTAAAAGGAGAGTAGAGATTCCTTTGAAGCCCTGTGGCCTTGGCTCGACAATTTTAAATGGTATAGATCCCAATGTCCACACCACCATAAAGTGCAGTGTAGTAATGTATGCATATTGGGACACGGATGGACTTAAGTAACCAGCCCAGAGTAGAAACGGAAGGATGTGCCATTGAGGCTTTGGTTTTGACAACCACAGGAAGATAATACAGACTCACCAGGTTTACAATAGAAAATGAATATTCCAATTTAGTTTAAAAAGGAAACTGCTTGCATGCCATTTTATAAACTAATTTGTTTATAAAGATGGAAAGATCCATACTAAAGCCTCAAAGCCGAAAACATTAGAACACCCTCCCTCTGTCAGTGTTGTGAGGAGTCGGAACACTGACATGTCCAATACACACCATGTTAGAAAACATGATAGTTTTATCAAATATTCAAGAATTACCCATAACATAAGGTTATCTGACATTTTAGACTACGCTATTTCATTGACAAAATCCTTAATTGAAATGGCTCAAGGAAGAACAGATAGTTCCTTGCTCTTCTTTACTAGAGGTATCAACGATAACGGTAAGTGGAGGAAGGCCTAAAAACGGTACGCACTGAAATCATTTTAAAAGAGGTCTCCAATCTGGAACAAATAAATTATACATGCCAATTGATGCTTAAAAGCCCATCGTGGAGAGGAACTAACCAGAGAGAGAGAGAGCGAGAGAGAGAGAGAGCGAGCGAGATTACATTTTACACCACCTCACTGGCACTCACTGGTGTCTGTGGAGAGAGCAGTTCTCTTAACTGCACTGAAGCACAGGGGTGTGTGTGTGTGTTTGTGTGTCTGTGTGCGTTCCGCAAGTGCGTGCATAGAGGGTTCAACAGGCTAGTTTTAACGAGAAAGGCAGCAAAACGATCCCTTGATTCTGAAATCAATAATAAATTAAATTCTTTCCAGCATTCCGGCCAAAGAGCCAGTTAAAGAACACACACCGTGGAGAAGGAAACTAGTAGGTTTTAGACATCTTCAGACGTCTTAGGGACAGTTTAACATGCTAAAACAATCAATTAGGCTGCACTCACACAGAGGAACAGACTCGGAGGAGCACATCAAATATTAACAGGAGAATTGTAAACAAGTCTCAGGCGGTGGAAATAAAAGGCCAGAGTGCTCCTTTCTCATGTTAGAGGTGGAGAAGGGGAGGTGTGCTTTTAATCCTCCTGACGTTGATAGTGTTTGAACATGCGCACACACAGAGTAGTTGTGCCATTCTGACAGAGATTAGTGCCAAGCAGATTTCCCCAAAGCACAAGTCTAGAATGTTCTTTAGTGATGGGGGAAAGAAATCAATACAGTTACATATTGGGATATTTCTGACGATTTATCGTATTGTTTTGACAATATAGCAATATTTTCTGTGCGCTAGTTGGCTGTACCTGCACCAAAACGATTTTTCCTTCATATCTTATACTTCCTTCATATCTTATACTTATATACTATAATATTTTTAAATAGGTAGCCAATTGGACTGACGACAACATGTCGTTTTCTCATGACTGTCTTGTCCCTCTGCAGCAGACATGTATTTCGCAATAAATCACTATACAAAGAAAATGTGAGAATCTCAATGCATATCTTAAGTATTGTGATAATATCGTATTGTGAGGTCCCTGGCAATTCCCAACTCTAGCCCTCTCCCTGCCCAAACCTTTCCCGCCAGGAGAGCTATATAACAAAAAAATATAAAAACACAATACTGGATCAGCTCTTGGGGACAATGTTTGCATGAGTGATGGTGGTCTGTGTGTGTGTGTGAGAGAGCGAGAGAGACTTACCGTAGTGTGCTTGGAAGGCCTGGGGCTTCACCACCTGACTGCAGTGGCTGCACATCACCAGGTAGAAGTCATCCTGTGCTGGACACTGGCCAAATATGGGCATGTCTGTGGTTCCATGGGGGAGGGAAAAACACAGAAAAACACAGAACAGGATGAAGGTAACCAGCCTCAACTGTAGGAGGTAGACACAGGCAGTTGCTGAATGAAACATTTCAAATGATGCTGTGTTATGGAGGGAGATTGAACGCTAGGCTCTAAGATGGTTAAGGTTGATAAAATTAAAAAAAGGTGAGTGTGGTAACAATCATTCCAGAGAAAAACCGATTGTACAGGTGCAGAGATTACACACGCAGAGAGTACTCCTCGGTACTAGCCCCATTTCACAGTAGAGGAAACTACCCAGCGATAAGGAGAGGACCGAGCCATCACTCCAAAGGTTACCTGCTGCAGAAACAGACAGACTCGCTACAGAACAAAGAGGTGAAGCAGGCAGGAGAAATACAGCCAGTGGCAGAGTCTGATTGATCTGTCTTCAAATAAACAAAAGAAGGGAGAGCGGCTGGGGGAGAGCGGCTGGGGGAGAGCGGCTGGGCGAGAGCGGCTGGGCGAGAGCGGCTGGGCGAGAGCGGCTGGGCGAGAGCGGCTACCACTTGGGATTTAATGTACCGTACCTGCAAATACTCAAATAGACAAATTCATCCAGGCAAACAAAAGGACACCATCATTCACAGAAATGCATGTTACCTTATGTGACAAGAAAACGACATTCAACAGTTAACCGGTTAACAATTACAAAATGTTTATCCTTTGTCCAGTCGTTGCGTTAGTTAAATGCCGGCTAAACAGATCCGATTGGCTGTTTGGTGGATTCAACACCCCCACTCACAAATGACTCCCTCCTTTTTTGGCGAAAGCCTCATGATCATGGAAAACAGAGGGGCACATTGGGAGACGAGACCTTGACAAGGAGAATCGCAAAGAGCTAATGAAGGGGCTAATTAAGAAATCACCCAGAGAGCCCGTCTGACGAGGCCCTCCAACACACACACACACACACGGCTAAAGGACACTTGAAACGTCACCGACGTCTCCAAGGCGATGGCTATTCAAGTCCACACAAAAGCCTACCTGTGCTCTTAGGGAAGTCATTTGCTGCTGTGGAACGGGAATTAACAAGCCGACCCATACTTAACACAGGGTTAATGTCTGGGCCCACTACACTGTCAGCTCCTACCACTGAGGTGGAAGTATCGACTACTGGCTCAGATGAAAACCTTTGCTTAATTGACATATAAAAAAAAGAGTTCATAGGTGTACCAAACAGAGCTACGGTCTACTACTGAATGATTGTAATGCAACCGTACCTTCTTAGGAACAAACCCTTCACATCTAAACGAATGGAAAACAAAGTTGGAGTGTAGGCCTAATTGTCATGGGGAAATTGTTTTCATAGGAGTTGCATTAAATAAGGAGTTGCATTAAATTCCTATGCAAAAGCTCACACTGGCCATCATGGGTGTCCACTGGTCTCTTTAATGAGCTGAATCCCCAGTCCACTCTGCATTCAGGACATGGCAGTGGCACGCCTGACTTTAAAAGTGGTGAAGCTCCCCTGTGCCTTTTCATTCTCCGGTACGGAGATGAGAGAGGGAGAGCGGGTGAAGGTGTGTGTGAGAGAGGGAGAGCGAGGCACACAGCACAGAGGCTGACTGCACACATGGACACAGGGCAGCAACCTCTGACCTGCTGCCACTACATTAATCAGCCTCCCCCTCTCAGTCTGCTATCAGGCAAATTGGTGAAGGCAAGTCAGAGATATGAGAGTGTGAACTCAGAAGCAGATCAGAGGAGAGAATCCTTCAGTCACGTTCCAATGTGTGAGTGTGTCATGTCTGGACTCTATAGTGTGTGTGTGTGTGTGTGTGTGTGTAAGAATGGCTTTTTCATCAGGGAGATATGTGGGTCATGGTAGAGCTGTAGTCATCCACAGGGTAAGCCATTATATCCCCATTCCACAAGGCTTGGTCTGAATGACAATGTGCTAGGAGACAAAGAGAAGAGGACACTCCAGAACATGTAGGAGATTGTGGACCCAATGGAAAACACAGAGAGGACCTCGGGGGTTGAAAATGAAGCTGTGTGTGGAGCCAGTCGGCCTGCAGTCCAACTAAGGTCACACCCTAGAATCAGCTGTCCTGTGCTCATCTATTTTCTTTTAAGACCACTGAACTGTAATCAATAGGCGAGGCTGTGATCAGGGAGGCCATCATGGTGGAAAACCTATTCAGTGCGTGCACCTATCCATGGTCATGAGGTAGAGACTGAGGAAAGGAATACATTAGTGGAAGTAGCCTAGAGGTTTGAGAGGACCAGCAGCCGCAAGGTTGGGCAACAGAAAAATGGAACTGAACTGGCAATTGGAAGCCTGCTGGTCTCTGATCCCATGTATCATCTCCTGCCGTTGTTCCCTTAAGCAAGACACTTAGCCCCCCACAACTGATCTACATCCAAGGACGCTGCACAGCTGCTGACCCTGTGCTTCTCAACGTGTGTGTGTGTACCTCGGGTTGTTGAGAAAGGCAGAAGATACATTTCTGTTGTAACCAATGGACATAAAGTTGTATTCTATTCTAATAAAGTCGTATTCCAGTCTATTGGATGTTTGTAGGACACGATCAGCACTCCACTGTTTTCCTAAAGACTGCAGCTTATTGCACTAATATCATCCCATTGAATCCTGCAGGTCACACAAACAATTAGGGACAAACAAAGTGCAGAACATCTCACTCTGCTAACATTAGCAAATATTTCCATTCATTTTCAAAGAAGTGATATTTCACTTCATCTGTTCAGGTCATTTCTAACAGTTCCGGAAACCTCTGCCTAACGAACAGTGGACTGAGGCTTTCAGGCATGTAGATGGTGTCGTGTAACAGTACCAACACCTTACAGTGAGACATCACTGCCACATTTCACCTCTGCACAATCAGCGGGAGGAACCATACTAGAGGTCGACCGATTAATCGGAATGGCCAATTAATTAGGGCCGATTTCAGGTTTTCATAACAATCAGAAATTGGTGTCCAAAAATACAGATTTCCGATTGTTATGAAAACTTGAAAATCGGCCCTAAAAAAAAAAAAAATGTAACACCTTCATTTAACTAGGCAAGTCAGTTAAAACCTCTTGGGACTAGGGGGCAGAATTTTCACTTTTGGATAAATAGCGTGCCCAATTTCAACTTCCTGCTACTCATGCCAAGAATATAAGATATGCATATTATTCATAGATCTGGATAGAAAACACTCTGAAGTTTCTAAAACTGTTTGAATCATGTCTGTGAGTATAACAGAACTTATGTAGCAGGCAAAACCCAGAGTACTAACTGTTCAGATTTGTTTTCCCCCGCCTCTCTCTGTTCCCTGAATTGTTATTGCCAAGGGATATTTCTTAGGGACCTGTTTTCAGTTCCTACCGCTTCCACTGGATGTCACCAGTCTTTGGAATTTGGTTGAGGTTATTCCTTTGAGCAATGAAGAAGTAGGCCAACTAGGAACTGGGGACACTTTTGTGAGTTGCACAAGACGTGAAAAGTGGTGCTGGTTTGTTTTCTTTCCTGTATTGAACACAGATTGCCCCGTCTACAATTGAATCAATTATTAACGTTTAAAAATACCTAAAGTTGTATTACAAAAGTAGTTTTGAAATATTTTGTAGTGACGTTGCGTTTTTTGTAAGCTGTTTTTTTCTGGATCAAACGCGCTTTATAAATGGACATTTTGGATATATATGGATGGAATTAATCGAACAAAAGGACAAATTGTGATGTTTATGGGACATATTGGAGTGCCAACAAAAGAAGCTCGTCAAAGGTAATGCATGTTTTATATTTTATTTCAGCGTTTTGTGTAGCGCCTGTAGGTTTGAAATATGCCAACTCCTTTGTTTACTGCTGGTGCAGATGGTGCATGTTGGCTAGATTCACAACAAGTGTAGCTTTAATTGAGTATCTTACATGTGTGATTTAATGAAAGTTTGAATTTTATAGTATTTTATTTGAATCTGGCGCTCTGCAATTGGCCAGTTGAGACATTTGCGTCCCGCCTATCCCTAACTAGTTTAAGAACACATTCTTATTTTCAATGACTGCCAAGGAACGGTGGGTTAACTGCCTTGTTCAGGGGCAGAACGACAGATTTTTACCTTGTCAGCTCAGGGATTCAATCTTGCAACCTTACAGTTAACTAGTCCAACGCTCGAACCACCTGCCTCTCATTGCCTGTTACGCGAATGCAGTAAGAAGCCAAGGTAAGTTGCTAGCTAGCATTAAACCTATCTTATAAAAAACAATCAGTCATAATCACTAGTTATAACTACACATGGTTGATGATATTACTAGTTTATCTAGCGTGTCCTGCATTACATATAATCGATAGTGCGCATTCGCGAAAAAGGACCGTCGTTGCTCCTACGTGTACCTAACCATAAACACCTTTCTTAAAATCAATACACAAGTATATATTTTTAAACCTGCATATTTAGTTAATATTGCCTGCTAACATTAATTTATTTTAACTAGGTAAATTGTGTCACTTCTCTTGCAACAGAGTCAGGGTATATGCAGCAGTTTGGGCCGCCTGGCTCGTTGCAAACTGTGTGAAGACTATTTCTTCCTAACAAAGACAGCCAACTTCGCCAAATGGGATGATTTAACAAAAGCGCATTTGCGAAAAAAGGACAATCGTTGCACAACTGTACCTAACCATAACCACCAATGCCTTTCTTAAAAATCAATACACAGAAGTATATATTTTTAAACCTGCATATTTAGCTTAAAGAAATACAGGTTAGCAGGCAATATTAACCAGGTGAAATTGTGTTACTTCTCGTGTTCATTGCACGCAGAGTCAGGGTATATGCAACAGTTTGGGCCGCCTGACTCCTTGCGAACTAATTTGCCAAGATTTTACGTAATTATGACATAAAATTGAAGGTTGTACAATGTAACAGCAATATTTAGACATAGTGATGCCACCTGTTAGATAAAATACAGAACAGTTCCGTATTTCACTGAAATAAAACGTTTTGTTTTCGAAATGATAGTTTCCGGATTCTACCATATTAATGACCATAAGGCTCGTATTTCTGTGTATTTTTATATTATAATTAAGTATATGATTTGATAGTTGATAGAGCAGTCTGCGCGGTGGTAGGCAGCAGCAGGCTGGTAAGCATTCATTCAAACAGCACTTTAGTGCGTTTTCCCAGCAGCTTTTCGCGGTGCTTCAAGCCTTGAGCTGTTTATGACTTCAAGCCTATCAACTCCCAAGATTAGGCTGGTGTAACCGATGTGAAATGGCTAGCTAATTGGCGGGGTGCGCGCTAATAGAGTTTCAAACGTCACTCGCTCGGAGACTTGGAGTAGTTGTTCCCCTTGCTTTGCAAGGGCCGTGGATTTTGTGGAGCGATGGGTAACGATGCTTCGAGGGTGGCTGTTATTGATGTGTTCCTGGTTCGAGCCCAGGTAGGGGCGAGTAGAGGGACGGAAGCTATACTGTTACACTGGCAATACTAAAGTGTCTATAAGAACATCCAATAGTCAAAGGTATATGAAATACAAATGGTATAGAGAGAAATAGTCCTATAAATACTATATTAACTGCAACCTAAAACCTCTTACCTTGGAATATTGAAGTCTCATGTTAAAAGGAACCACCAGCTTTCATATGTTCTCATGTTCTGAGCAAGGAACCTAAACGTTAGCCTATTTTACATGGCACATATTGCACTTTTACTTTCTTCTCCAACACTTTGTTTTTGCATTATTTAAACCAAATTGAACATGTTTCATTATTTATTTGAGGCTAAATTGATTTTTATTGATGTATTATATTAAGTTAAAATAAGTGTTCATTCAGTATTGTTGTAATTGTCATTATTACCAATAAATACACAATTTTATTTTTTAAATATTATTATTATTCCCTTTGCAGAAAAGCATCCCCAAAGAATGATGTTTCCACCTCCATGCTTCACGGTTGGGATGGTGTTCTTGGGGTTGTACTCATCCTTCTTCTTCCTCCAAACACGGCGAGTGGAGTTTAGACCAAAAATATCTATTTTTGTCTCATCAGACCACATGACCTTCTCCCATTCCTCCTCTGGATCATCCAGATGGTCATTGGCAAACTTCAGACGGGCCTGGACATGCGCTGGCTTGAGCAGGGGGACCTTGCGTGCGCTGCAGGATTTTAATCCATGACGGCGTAGTGTGTTACTAATGGTTTTCTTTGAGACTGTGGTCCCAGCTCTCTTAAGGTCACTCACAATGGTCCTACCGTGTAGTTCTGGGCGGATCCCTCACCTTCCTCATGATCATTGATGCCCCACGAGGTGAGATCTTCATTGATCCCCAGACCGAGGGTGATTGACCGTCATCTTGAACTTCTTCCATTTTCTAATAATTGCACCAACAATTGTTGCCTTCTCACCAAGCTGCTTGCCTATTGTCCTGTAGACCATCCCAGCCTTGTGCAGGTCTACAATTTTATCCCTGACGTCCTTACACAGCTCTCTGGTTTTGGCCATTGTGGAGAGGTTGGAGTCTGTTTGATTGAGTGTGTGGACAGGTGTCTTTTAAAACAGATAACGAGTTCAAACAGGTGCAGTTAATACAGGTAATGAGTGGAGAACAGGAGGGGTTCTTAATGAAAAAATTAACAGGTCTGTGAGAGCCGGAATTCTTACTGGTTGGTAGGTGATCAAATACTTGTCATGCACTAAAATGCAAATTAATTACTTAAAAATCATACAATGTGATGTTCTGTTTTTTTCCCTGTCTATAACAGTTGAAGTGTACCTATGATAAAAATTACAGACCTCTACATGCTTTGTAAGTGGGAAAACCTGCAAAATCGGGAGTGTATCAAATACTTGTTCTCCCCACTGTATATGGTTTGACCAAACTATCAAAACAATACCAATTTCATTTGCATTCTCACTAAAATGGAATGGTCTTTGAACTGTTGGAGCGAACATTGTCCTTATTTCAATTCCACATTTTACACAAACTGCGCTCTGGTCCATACTCGTCTTAGTGATACAACTAGCACTAAATGACAACGTTTCCTGAATCTCTGAAATAATCGGCTACTGTAGCTAGACTAATGCAGTTGCACAACAGTGACTTTCCTGATCACATTCTGTCAACATGCTTCTTGGTCTTCCTGAGAAAAAGTGAAGATCTAAATTAAGGTCATGACAAAATTGGCTGGATCCAAGTGCTTTGCTGAACAGTTTTGGCTCCTTTTACGCACGGAAATAAGTGTGTAAATCAGACAAGTCTGGCTTTCGGTTGTGGCTTCTGTGAGACCTGTAGGAAACAAGTGATTTGTTCTTAATTGTGCAATGTCACTGCGGTGTGCACACTGGCCCCATTGTTTGCCAATGCAAATGCACTGTTAGATAAGTGCCCTGACAAGTAGGTTACAGTGTGTAACCCCTTGCTTTTCAACAGGGGAAAAAAAGCTTTTTGGAAAAGTCTGAAATGAGATGCCTACGTATTGCTGACATCACAAGTGTAGGCCTATGACACATAACAGCTACAGAGGACTTCAGAGGTGAGTGTCGCCTCGATCACATGTCATCTGGATATGTGTGCAACAAAAGTTCAACATTCACCTTCTGCTACCATTTCGGTCAAGCCGTCTACACATACAGTTTGATGCATACGTTCTATAAATCCAACACATGCAACACAGAACGCACTGCAACTGCCTCTGCAACACAATGCTGAAAGGCAAACACAGTGTTCCATTGGAAATGAATGTACTTCTGGAGTATCAACATGCAACGCCGCTGCCGGTGTGATCGAGGCGTTTCCCCTGCTCTCTTCACTAAGTGGGGTACCTTATCACCTTATAGATATGTAATGAACATAAACTATTTCCTCAACTCCGTTCTTACTTCCCAAACAGTGAGTAAAGACTATAGACTGACTGTGTGCAGTACATGATGTACTTACATGCATAGTGCTTATTTCTACAAGCTGCTTTTTGGGAATCAAGTTGTAGCGTGACTTTACCCGGAGGACAGTGTATCTTGTTACCATACTAAAGGTTAGGATTGGGCATGCTGATCCTAGATTTGTGCTTACGGCAACTTCAACGTAGGGTGACTATTTACAGCACAGTTTCAAGTCACCATTACTAAACAAAAAAACGTGATATTCTTCAGATGTTTTGTGTGCAAAAAGGACAACTATGGCTCCTGATGGCTATGTGGGAAAATATAAATCAATGGGTTTTTACTACATTAGATGTTGTTTTTTACACCAGTGTTGCACATACAGCTGTGTGCTTCTCTCATTTTATAGCATGGGAATGAACATTTCAAGGCAGTCTTGATCAGATCACTGACACCAATCCATGTAATAAAATCTATTATAGATCATAGCTGCCAAAACAGAGTAAGGCAATCCTTTGTTGTTAATATTGTAAATATAGTGTACTTTATTGAGTGTGCTAATATAAAATGTGCTAAACAAAGATGTGAATGTGTAGTAGTTTAGTAGCACTATAAATATTCAACTGACATAGGAAAGCCATCTGAGGTTTTAGACAGTTTCCAAAAAGAATATCAGTTATTCTTAAAGTTGCACTATGCAGAAATTGCTCTGCAATTTCCTGGTTTCCAAAACTCTTAATAGTTAGCCAAATTTCAGTTTGTGAGACAAAATAAGCTAGTGTACTATAGAGAATAATTTTACCATCTAAAATGCGGTGAAATATATTTTCCTTAAATCATATTCCAAAAAATATTGTTGTTTCAGCTAGTGGACAAAACGGAAAACTACATTTAAGAAATAGAAATATACAGATAGAAATGTCTAAGAAGAATCTGTTCTGTGTGAATTTGGACGGGTTGCCCAAAAAATGACATATTGGCACTTTAAAGCTAGAATCCTTAGTTGCTACATTAATTCACACACACACAAGCTTGACAAACCTACTCATTCTAGTTTGTTTTTTTTATTCTTAAAAAAAAAACTATTTTGTAACATTGAAGATATCAAAACTATGAAATAACTCATATATAGGAACCAAAAAAGTGTTAAACAATACTAAATATATTTTACTCTCCTTATTGGTCAAATAGCCCTTACACAGCCTGGAGGTGTGTTTGGTCATTGTTCTGTTGAAAAACAAATGATAGTCCCACTAAGCGAAAACCAAATGGGATGGCGTATCACTGCAGAATGCGGTGGTAGCCATGTTGGTTAAGTGTGCCTTGAATACTAAATAAAGTCACTGACAGTGTCACCAGCAAAGCACCCCACACCATCACACTTCCCCCATACTTCTTAGTGGGAACCAGACATGCGAAGATCATCCGTTCACCTACTCTGCATCTCACAAAGACACGTTGGTTGGAACCAAAAATCTCACATTTTTGACTCATCAGACCAAAACGACAGATTTCCACTGGTCTAATGTCCATTGCTCATGTTTCTTGGCTCAAGCAAGTCTCTTCTTCTTACTGGTGTCCTTAAGTAGTGGCTTCATTGCAGAAATTAGACGATGAAGGACTGACTCACGCAGTCTCCTCTGAAAAGTTGATGTCTTCCTTTCCAGTTTCACCATAGCGCGTGATGGTTTTTGCGGCTGCACTTGAAAAAATGAAATATTCTTGAAATGTTCTGGATTGACTGGCCTTCATGTCTTGAAGTAGTGATGGCCTGTTGTTTCTCTTTTCTTTATGAGCTGTTCTTGCCATAATATGGACTTGGTCTTTGACAAATAGGGCTATCTTCTGTATACCACCCCTACCTTGACACAACACAACTGATTGGCTCAAACGCATTCAGGAGGAAAGGAATTCCACTATTTAACTTTTAACAAGGCACACCTGTTAATTGAAATGCATTCCAGGTGACTACCTCATGAAGCTGGTTGAGAGAATGCCAAGAGTGTGCAAAGCTGACATCAAGGCAAAGGGTGGCTACTTGGAAGAAACTCTAAATAAAATAGAATTTGATTTGTGTAACACTTTTTTGGTTACTACATGATTCCATATGTTTAATTTCATAGTTTTGATATCTTCACTATTATTCTACAATGTAGAAAATAGCATAAATAAAGAAAAACCATGAATGAGTAGTTGTGTCCAAACTTTTGACTGGTACTGTATATGCATTGATTCTTGAAGAATTTAACTTACAAGATTGTTTTATTCCAATGTTTGTAAACAATGTAAACAAACCCTGTATAGTCTCAAAACATGAATAGGACTAATTGTCATGGATGGTTAGTCCTTGGATTTATGGCTTGCTCTATGAATTTGCGAACAGTTATTTCTCCAGGCCCTTCCCTAAACTTTTTACCAAAACATAAGCGGGGGTACGCTTTCTTATTGTTTTAATTCAGATTCTAGCTTCAATGACAACCGCGTTGCACCCATTTTAACTGTGAAAGTGCCATCATCACACTGACTGTGCCCATCCCCTAACTTCACACACACAGGCTTTTTCAGGTGGGCACAATGATACTGAACAGTCAGACAGAAATAGTGTAAAACAGACAATAAATTATCTGTTGTGTAAGATAAACATACATTTCAGCTTTATCACATGACATGTATCTTTAAGGACCCCACTGAATAAGCGCTGGTTGTTACCTGCGGTGGTTACCTACTTAGGGTCAGAAGATAGGCGGGCCCCCTCTTCAAGGTGTCAACTAGTGGCGATAGATTCCTGGGTTATATCACTGATTGATCAGACTTGTGTTGTCACCACTCAGTGTGGTGGACTTGTTCAACAGAACAACCAGATTTCAGCCGGTGCAACCCAACAAAACCAAAACACACCTTGGCTTTGACAAAAGCGAGAACACTCACCATCTCTGCACAGTCGCATGGCTTCTCGATTTTTCCCGAACTCTTTCAAACTTTCCTCTGATTCGGCACCTAAAAGAGGCAATCGGATACACACGAAGATAAATAGTTACACTTGCTTGCTTCTGCTGTTGTTAACAGTAGCGTTTCTTCGTATTCCAAAAACTGCACGCAATCAGCAAAAAAAGCTCACGATCATCGTTATGTCTCGATTCTACACACACATCCAGTACGCACGAGCACTCACCGTCGTTGCCGTGGAGTTTGGCAGCATCGACCCAGCTGCTCCAAGGCTGTCCCAACATTATTTCTGGACTAGGCATGGATCTGCGCTCCGCACCAGTCGCCATTGCTGTGGAGCCTTCTCCCCGCTGGATCTGCTGCTGTTGCTGCTTCAGCTGCCTGGCCACTCTGCGCTGCTCCCCCCTGACGTCATCATCGGCCCTTTCCGACATTCTTTCCGCTACAATGTAACAAAACAGCAGTCAGCGTTGTGGTGTTCTCAGGATTCCTTCATTGATTGTCTCGGGCAAACGCATGTTTTGGTAACGGAAATCCCTTTGATTATGTGTTTAGAAGCTAGAGGGAGTGACACCACCGAAATCGCTCTTGTTTTGACGGGTGCATGTGTGCGAGGCCGTCCCCCGGCACATACAGTCTGGGCAATCGCAGATATCGCAGATAAAACTTTAAGGAGGAGCATCTAAATGCACCTCCCTGAGTGCATTAAACGTGATAAATCCAGGTCACTTACACGCGGTGACAACAATATGTTTTCAATTATCAAATAAATACTATATTCATCACCTTCGTATAGCCTATGCCTAATTGATACAGTTCACATAGGAATTCGTTTTTTTCTTCTTCTAAAAACGTATTTTATGAATGAAAACGAACCAAATTATAGTAAAAAAAAAAAGTTTTTTTTACAGTGCCCTAATATTGATCAAATTAACATGCTTCGAGGTATTATATCATAACAACCAGAATATCCCTCTTGCTTCCAACTTCAAAAATGTTCAGATAGGATACACACCTTCGATAATGCACATCGATGACCGAACAGTTCATTTATATAAAACAGTTTATTAAAGTCAAACAATTAAGACAGGGACCTGTTTCTTGTCGCCGGATGGGGGAATATATATTCATTGATGTCCTACTTCCTTAATAAGGCGCGACTGCTTTCCAGTTTACAGTAGTCAGATTCATATTTCTCACAACCTTTTGCGTCACATCAGCGCTATGTGGCGAATGGATGGAGTTCCTACTTCCATAATCTAGGAATTGGTAACACTTTACACCAAACAAGCAGAAAGAAAGCTATCCCGTTAACTATTTCCTTTCTAAAACACTTCATTCAGGTTTACAGTTATAAAAGTGTCTGTAGATTAGGTATTACAAAAATATGAATGTCTGAGGTCTTTATAGAATTGAAATATTCCTAGGAAGTATACCTTCCACTTTCCAAATGGGATTCGGGTTTAAATGGAGTGACCAGGATGCCTACATATTATCTCATGTTTGTACTTCTCAGCACAGGCCTCTACTCCTGCTACTGATGGGCAGAATCAATCTGTAACAGACAATGTACATGTGACCTCACCTACCATACAGGAATCCAGTTTGAAGTGAAGGTTCTAACATGTTAATAAGTGTTGAAATCCTACACAACCATCTTAAGTTTTCAACTTGATTACTTACCGGTAGTAAGCCGAAATGACTGAATGCATTTTCATTGCATGCTCAAAAATTCTACAAAAAAAAAAACTACTGCTAATACAAAAGGCTAAAAGGCCAAAACAACAAGTGGGTAGAAACTAGCCCTACAAATTACAACTAATTAGTGCATCAATTTATGACAGACAGCAAAACGTGTAGGCCTGATGCTGTAATGGAACTGGTTTTGAGGGATTGTATATGGTTCAACAGTTGCGTATTACAAATACTACATTTGTTTGGATTTTTTTTACATGATTGAATATAGGTCTGTATTCTAATCAATAATAAAATATTACTTGGCAAATTGTCTGCATCTGACAGACTGACATACTAAGAATTAAGTTAGGCTATTTTTTATATTTTTTATACACTGCTCAAAAAATAAAGGGAAGACTAAAATAACACATCCTAGATCTGAATGAATGAAATATTCTTATTAAATACTTTTTTCTTTACATAGTTGAATGTGCTGACAACAAAATCACACATAAATGATCAATGGAAATCAAATTTATCAACCCATGGAGATCTGGATTTGGAGTCACACTCAAAATTAAAGTGGAAAACCACACTACAGGCTGATCCAACTTTGATGTAATGTCCTTAAAATAAGTCAAAATGAGGCTCAGCAGTGTGTGTGGCCTCCACGTGCCTGTATGACCTCCCTACAACGCCTGGGCATGCTCCCGATGAGGTGGCGGATGGTCTCCTGAGGGATCTCCTCCCAGACCTGGACTAAAGCACCCGCCAACTCCCGGACAGTCTGTGGTGCAACGTGGCGTTGGTGGATGGAGCGAGACATGATGTCCCAGATGTGCTCAATTGGATTCAGGTCTGGGGAACGGGCGGGCCAGTCCATAGCATCAATGCCTTCCTCTTGCAGGAACTGCTGACACACTCCAGCCACATGAGGTCTAGCATTGTCTTGCATTAGGAGGAACCCAGGGCCAACCGCACCAGCATATGGTCTCACAAGGGGTCTGAGGATCTCATCTCGGTACCTAATGGCAGTCAGATTACCTCTGGCGAGCACATGGAGGGCTGTGCGGCCCCTCAAAGAAATGCCACCCCACACCATGACTGACCCACCGCCAAACCGGTCATGCTGGAGGATGTTACAGGCAGCAGAACGTTCTCCACGGCGTCTCCAGGCTCTGTCACGTCTGTCACATGTGCTCAGTGTGAACCTGCTTTCATCTGTGAAGAGCATAGGGCGCCAGTGGCGAATTTGCCAATCTTGGTGTTCTCTGGCAAATGCCAAACGTCCTGCACGGTGTTGCGCTGTAGACACAACCCCCACCTGTGGACGTCGGGCCCTCATACCACCCTCATGGAGTCTGTTTCTGACCGTTTGAGCAGACACATGCACATTTGTGGCCTGCTGGAGGTCATTTTGCAGGGCTCTGGCAGTGCTCCTCCTTGCACAAAGGCAGAGGTAGCGGTCCTGCTGCTGGATTGTTGCCCTCCTACGGCCTCCTCCACGTCTCCTGATGTACTGGCCTGTCTTCTGGTAGCGCCTCCATGCTCTGGACACTACCCTGACAGACACAGCAAACCTTCTTGCCACAGCTCGCATTGATGTGCCATTCTGGATGAGCTGCACTACCTGAGCCACTTGTGTGGGTTGTAGACTCCGTCTCATGCTACCACTAGAGTGAAAGCACCGCCAGCCTTCAAAAGTGACCAAAACATCAGCCAGGAAGCATAGGAACTGAGAAGTGGTCTGTGGTCCCCACCTGCAGAACCACTCCTTTATTGGGGGTGTCTTGCTAATTGCCTATAATTTCCACCTGTTGTCTATTCCATTTGCACAACAGCATGTGAAATGTATTGTCAATCAGTGTTGCTTCCTAAGTGGACAGTTTGATTTCACAGAAGTGTGATTGACTTGGAGTTACATTGTGTTGTTTAAGTGTTCCCTTTATTTTTTTGAGCAGTGTATTTATACTTTCATGTTGGTCTATGCAGTTGTTATACCATGAATTTGGAGCTACAGCTTATGGCACAAACGGGTCTTCCGTGCATCAGAAGGCATTGACACAACGGGGGCCAATGCAGTTCTTCAGGTGTCAAGGATAACTTTGTGACACTCCATCCCGCTTTGACCTTCTGACAGAGACTCATCTGGTTCATGGAACCAACATGACCCACGGGGTTCGAACCCAGGTTTATGGTGCAGCAGAAGACCGCATCAGTCTAATAAGTTAAGTCATTGGCTCTTCAGGTCTCAGCCTAAGTTAATCATGTCCAAGCTTGGTCGTCATACCACTTGTTACATTTACTAGTGTAGTATCAATATCTTATTGAGATTTTGTAATGAAATGGCCGCTGAAAAAGACCTGAAAGTAGAGTCTGATTGTAGCTATGTTGCAGGACTGTGGACTGAGTCTCAAGATTGATGTGTAGAATTTGAGTAGAAATACAGGGTATTGTGCTTACTGAACACTTACCGTGTCAAATGTGGAAAAGGGAACACAATCTTAACTGGATCAGTAAAACCTCATCGGTTTGGGTGATCTCTGGTCGCTCCACACAAGTTGTGGAAGGAATCTGGTTGAGATAGAGAAAGAGACGGGTGGGAAACGTTAGTATTAGGTTCATTGTTTTCCTTGTCATGATGCTGTAATCACTGTTTAAGGAATTACAGTGTTGTCTGTCTGGAAGATAACGCCGCCTCCAATGCTCCTGGCGGATCTGGCTGTGGCTCTGTGCTCGGCCGCTTTCAAGCTAGCACATGAGCTACTTATGGAGCTCCTCGCCGCAGCAGAGTAATCCAATCCAATAAGCACTATCCCTGGTTAACCACTCCAGAGCCCTGCAGTTTGCAGCGCAATAATCCCTTTCAAAGATTAGAATAAAAACAACACTAAAATAATTTCCCCATTAAATTTTTTTTTGAAGGGGGTGGGGGTTGGGGGACTTGAGCCATCAAACTTAATTTAAATGGACACAGGAAACCAATTCTTTCCACAAGAACAACTGTCGCAAAGTGTAGGCTAATAATGTACCACACATTAGCCTAATGAGACAGCAATAAAAATTTTGAAAAATTAAATACAGAACAGTAATAACAATTAGCCCTACCATTTTAGTTTTTTTTTTACACAAAAGCATTGTAAACATCAGTATGCCCAGAACTAACTTAAATTTAAAAAAAAATTTACCATTGTAGGCTACTCATCAATTCAACACAATGTGAATAATGAAAACACTATTACAAAGATAAGACATAAAATAGGTGTCGGTGGTGAATGTGAAACCCTTTAGGGCTGACCCCAATTAGATGACTAGTCAATTGTTTGGTCGTTAGGCTGTTGGTCACCGAGATTGTGTATATATTGCTACTGCTTTACTAAAACACACTACCGCTCACTTAGAAATGTCCTTGTTTTTTTAAAGAAAAGCAATTTTTTTGTACATTAAAATAACATCAAATTGATCATATATACAGTGTAGACATTGTTAATGTTGTAAATTACTATTATGCTGGAAACGGCACATTTTTTTATGGAATATCTACATAGGCCTACTACACAACATGCCATTGGAACACAGGCGTGATGTTTGCTGATAAATGGGCAAGTGTACGCCTATGTAGATATTCAATTTGATTTAATCTGCCGTTTCCAGCTACAATAGTCATTTACAACATTAAGTGTCTACACTGTATTTAAGATCAATTTGAATGTGCTTTTCTTTCAAAAACAAGGACATTTCTAAGTGACCCCAAACTTTTGAACGGTGGGGTATATATATATTTATTTATACACTATGAACTATGAAATAACACACATATGGAATCATGTAGTAAGCAAGTGTTAAACAAAGACCAATTCCATATTATGGCAAGAACAACTCAAAAAAGGCAAAAAGAAACAATCAGATATTTGACCGGTGGAAATCTGTCCTTTGGTCTGCTGATTCCAAATTTGAGATTTTTGGAGCCAACAACCGTGTCTTTGTGAGACTCAGAGGAGGTGAACGGATGATCTCTGCATATGTGGTTCCCACAGTGAAGCATAGAGGTGGTGGTGTGATGGTGTGGGGTGCTTTGCTAGTGATACTGTCTGATTTATTTAGAATTTAAGGCACACTTAATCAGCATGGCTACCACAGCATTCTGCAGCGATACGCCATCCCAGCTTATTTGCGCTTAGTGGGACGATCATTTGTTTTTCAACAGGACAATGACCCAACACACACCTTCAGGCTGTGTAAGTGTTATTTGACCAAGAATGAGAGTGATGGAGTGCTGCATCAGATGACATGGCCTCCACAATCACCCTTGCTCAGCATATTTGGGAACTCCTTCAAGACTGTTGAAAAAGTATTCCAGGTGAAGCTGGTTGAGAGAATGCCAAGAGTGTGCAAAGCTGTCATCCAGGCAAAGGGTGGCTACTTTGAAGAATCTCAAATATAAAATACATTTCGATGTGTTTACACTTTTTTGGTTACTACATGATTCCATTATTGTTATTTCATAGTTTTGATGTCTCCACTATTATTCTTCAACATAGAAAATAGTACAAATAAAAGGAAAACCCTTGAATGAGTAGGTGTCCAAATTTTTGACTGGTACTAATATACAGTTGAAGTCAGAATTTCACATACACCATAGCTAATTACATTTAAACTCAATTTTTCATAATTCCTGACATGTAATTCTAGTACAAATTAGTTCCTAGGTCAGTTAGGATCACCACTTTATTTGAAGAGAGCGAGCGCATTCTGAAGAGAGAAGTGTATTGGCCATGCAGCATTTACGGTGATACGGCCTCAGCAGACGTCAGGGCATTCATACTTCTTGCGCTTCGTGGAGCAGAGTTGTTGTCAAAGTAGTGAGTTTGTGTTTTCTACAGGATGTACCGCCCCCACCTATAGTCAACCAATCATATCAATGCAGAGTTATACAGAGCCTTGCGCAATGTTACAACATTTGGGAGGTGCATGGCGATGTGGTACAGAGTTTGATTTGGCCTCTGGCCTCTCACACTCTCCATATGGTGCCTCTAAGATATATACAGTTGAAGTCGGAAGTTTACATACACCTTAGCCAAATACATTTAAACTCTGTTTTTCACAATTCCTGACCTGCAATCCTGGTAAAAAAAAGTCCTTGTTTTAGGTCAGTTAGGATCACCACTTTATTTTAAGAATGTGAAATATCAGAAAAATAGAAGAGAAGTATTTATTTCAGCTTTTAATTCTTTCATCACATTCCCATTTGTTGTGTATATCAATTCCCCATTACATATTTCACCAGTAGTACATTTACCATTAATTCCTATAAATGTCTAATCTAAAATGTTTTACTTTGGTTACAGTCATTTATGTTCATGCCTTCAATATTATTATTCGTCATCCCCTTATCATTGTCAGAGTGGACACATTGTTTGCAGAGTGCACAACCTATGCTACACTTGTGAGAAACAATTTTTATTTTATTTTATTCCATTTGGGAGTTTGTCAATTTAGTCATCTTTTGTTTGGAGGACTCCTGTCAAATGTTGAGTTAAGACTCACATGCATAGAAGTAGACCTATAGAACTATATAGTCTCGTTATTGTCATTTTATTACTTTTAATTTCATTGTTTACTTTAGTTTATTTAGTAAATATTTTCTGACCTGCATTTTTTGTTAAGGGCTTGTAAGTAAGCATGTTACGATAATGGCTATCCGGCTCATGTGACAAATCAACATTTATTTGATTATAGGCTACCTGGCTTGCACGTAAATGTAGACATATAAATGTACCCATTTGGGGATCTGATAGTATTTTTGATTGGCTTAACATACCATCACCATTGATCTGGGGAGCTCCTCAAATGAATGTTTTCTTCACCTCAAACTGCAAGCAAACAAAGTCTGTTTTTTACATCAATTGAGAATGATTTGAAAAATCTTCCCAGTTCTCTCCCTTTCGATAACCACTCAGCGTGAAAGGGAAACATATCATGCTCTGATCCTGTGGAAATGTCATAAGAGAGGCCTACCCGATTACTTCTTATCAGTGCTTGACTTGGACTAAAATATTTTCCGGTATTTATTTTGGGTGCTGATACTGTTTATATTAGGTGCAGGAACTCCACAATATTTTGGAGCTAATATTCTATAAGAGGAACAGGAGCTCAAGCAGTAGAACATTTGAGGTGCCAGTACTCAGCTCCGGTGAGCTCTTGCCCAAGTCAAGCACTGCTTCTTATCCCTTGTGCAAATAGACAAGCTTTGGGCTGGACCCAAAGTTAATAGTTGATACAATGTTTAAAGTTTGTTGCAAACAGCACATGTGCAGTCAATGTGATTTATAAGATATTTATTTTATCAGTTTTTTTCTGCATGCAGGTTGCAATGTTGTTGTTTTTGTTTTTATTTGTTGGCTTTATGTAGACTACTTTGACATAGTCTGCAATAGAAGTTACTTTTAAGGTTTCTCATTTTCATTTGGATAAAATTTTGAATAACCACATGACAATTATTTTGAGATATAAAGACTTAATTATAAATTAAATTGTTTCACGAAAATGAGCATTTGAAAACCATAACTGTGATGTCGAACAAAAGCGAGGAGAATAGTTGGGTCAGGCTAGATTTTTTTCTCTTCTAATGCCCTCGAGGCATTAGTCTTATTTCATCAAACCGTAAGCTCAATGCATGTACTTGATTTTATGAAAACACATAGGGTGTGTCTATATATGGAAAAATACATGTTTAAAATGTTCTACCAATCGATTGGTCAAAAGAACAGACGACTTTCAGTCAACCAAGTTTTGTGTTGTTATTGGGGATTGCCCTAAAACACGATGAGATTTAGAGCACTGTTTGTTACAGTGACAATAATCTGGATTCATTTCCACTATAGCTGGGGGTGGGGGGGCCAAGAGACCTGAGGTGGCAGAACGGAGTGCTCAGGTTGGGGTGTAGGGTTTGAGCTGAATGTAAGGAGGGGCAGTTCACCTTGCTGCTCCGTGAGGCAAGCACCAGGTCTTGAAGTAGATCCGTGCTTTGACTGGAAGCCAGTGGAATGGGCAGAGGAGTGGGGTGAGATGGGACAACTTGGGAATGTTGAATACCAGGCGTGCTGCGGCATTCTGGATAAGTTGCAACGATTTGATGGCACAAGCGGGGAGCCCAGCCAACAAAGAGTTGCAGTAGTCCAGACGGTAGATGACAAGTGTCTGGATAAGGACCTACAATGCTTCCTGTGTGAGAAAAGTTCATACTCTATGGATGTTGTAACATGAACCTACATGAGCGAGTCACTACTTTGATGTTTGCAGAGAACGATCAGGTGTTTTCTAGGGTCACGCCAAGGTTCTTGGCGCTCTGGGAGGGGGACACCGTGGAGTTGTCAACTGTGATGGAGAGGTCTTGGAGCGGGAAGACCTTCCCCCGGAGGAAGAGCAGCTCCGTCTTGTTGAGGTTGAGCTTGAGGTGGTGGGCCGACATCCAAACTGAGATGTCTGACAGGCACGTAGAGATTTGTGTTGCCACCTGGGTGTCAGAAGGGCGTAAGGAGAAAATAAGTCGAGTGTCATCTGCATAGCAGTGATCGGAGAGATATCATTTGTGAGGATATGAAGGAGCCGAGTGACTTGGTGGATAGAGAAAAGAGGAAAGGACCTAAAACCGAGCCCTGATGTGAGAGGACCTTGTGCAGAAATAAATCCTCTCCACGTCACCTGGTAGGTGCGACCTGCCAATATGAGACGCCCAGCTCTGAGAAGGTGGAGAGGGGGATCTGATGGTTCATGGTGTCGAAGGCAGCAGATAGATCTAGGAGGATGAGAACAGAGAGTCAGCCATGTCAGAGTATAGTGCCTCCATGACACAGAGGAGAGCGGTCTCCGTTGAGTGAGCCGTCTTGAAGCCTGACTGGTTAGCGTCAAGAAGATCGGGAGTGGTAGTTATAGACAGCACACTCAAGTGTTTTGGAAAGAAAAGAAAGAAGGGATACCGGTCTGTAGTTTGATGTCAGAGGGGTCGAGTGTTGGTTTCTTGAGGAGGGGAGCGACTCTGACCATCTTCAAATCAGAGGGCACGCAGTCAGTGGTCAGGGATGAGTTGTTGAAGTGAGGAATAATAATAATAATAAATGCTATTTAGCAGACACTTTTATCCAAAGCGGCTTACAGTCGTGCGTGCATACATTTTACGTATGGGTTGTCCCGGGAATCAAAACCACTACCTGATGTTACAAGAGCCATGCTCTACCGATTCAGCTACAAAGGACCATGGGAGGTCTCCAGAGATGATCTGGAACAGGGAGGAGAGAAGAATATCAATGTGTTGGGTAGTTCTTTGTGAGTGGGACCAGTGGACTCAATAGGAGTCCATGAGAAGCGGATGTCGTCAACCTTTCTTTTCAAAGTGGCTGACAAAAAGTCGTCCGCAGAGAGGGAGGAGGGACGGGAAGGGGGAGAAGTTGGAAAAGAGTTTCCTAGGGTTAGAGGCAGAAGTGATAGAAAGTGGCTTTAGCAGCAGATACAGAGGAAGAGAAGGTAGAGAAGGTAGAGAAGAGGGAGTGGAAGAATGTTGTTTTCTTCCATTTCCGTTCAGCTGCACATACTAGTGAGGCCTGTACACATCCTTAAATCACAAAACACAATATAGACCTAGGCTACATAACGACTTCAACTAGCCTAGGTCTACTAGGCTAAGTGTAGTAGAAGGGCTGGGCGATATATCAATTTCATTTTATTAAACCAAATGTACATTTTAGCACAATGTTCCAAATGACTGTATCACAAGAATATAGTTTCTCTTAATTTTTTTAATGAGCATTCTCTCTTTTTGGTATCGTCTCTTTTGCTCCTTCTGTACACTTTCTCAGTCACACACACACCAAGCTCTCCCCCTGCCAATCACAACAACGAAAGAGAACTTCTTCCTCTCTGACAGCAAGCGGTTTAAACTCGCTATTTGCATTTGAGGGTTTGGTCCAACAGAATAGGTCATATGGACACAGAAAACACATTGAGACATTACTGTAATAGAGGACAAGTTATCCTTTTTGTGTCTCAACTCCCAAAAAGTAGAACAGAGAAGACCCTACAAAAAACAAGCTTATCAATTAACATGATTGTGTAAAATGAATGCTCAGTTTCTGTCGCTGCTACCTGTACCGCGCAGCATTTTAGCCACAGACTGTCATGTATTAGCTGTCTAGTCTGTGTTTTATAAATGTGCAATGAGCATAACATTGGAAACTTGTTCTCATTCGGACAAATATGCATCTCCTTAACCAGGTAGGCCACTTGACTTCACTATATAAACAAAGTGAATAGGCTGTTGTTGAAACATTTGAAGACAGACAGGAGGGTGTATTCATAACAGTTCAACCGTTCCACCTTGTTAGCAAGCAAATAGATCCAAGTTGGCTAGACATTAAATATAAAGATTAACTGGTTACTCACTAGCACGTGGGCTTGTGCTTGAGAGATTGGTTATGAGAGCTGTGTACATTTTTTCTATAATGCCTGCTACAAGAAGTTGGTCATTACTAGTGGATGTGCATTATGCATGGTTCTGGTTACATTTGTTTAAAAAAAACATTTTCTTTGACAGATCAGTGATTATTGGACGAAAGCAGGTTAGTGAATCTTATGGATGTGGGAGGCTTATATTTAGTATAGGTATAATTTTAGATGCAGTGTATTGACCTTTAATCATGCAACAAAGCTTATTTCGAGAAACATATTTTTTTATTTAAAGATATACATCATGAATTGTCCATACGTCTATAAAAAAAGTAATAAAAAAGTATTATTAAAAAAAAGAAAAATAGAGTTATGATTTTTAGGGCGTATCGCTAAGTCCTACATAGTAAGGAACATAGTGTAGGCTCCATTAGCAATGATAGGAGAGACCTTATCTCGTGGTTTAGTATGGCTCAGTTGGTAGAGCATGGCGCTTACACCACCAGGGTTGCGTGATCAATTCCCGGGCCACCCACATGTAAAATGTATGCACGCATAACTAAGACTCTTGATAAAAGCATCTGCTAAATGGCATATATTATTATTAGAGGAGTTAAGCTTAGTTCATTCAAAAGCCACATTTTCCAAATTGTACAACTAGCAAGTAGGCCTAATGACTTTGAAATCCAGAGAGCCAGAAAATGCCTAGGTTAGTTTGTTTATTTACTGGTTAGCTAGCATTAGCTGCATTAAGTCTACACGCAAATGAATAGTGAGAGTCACTTGGGTCGTTCCACCTCTAAAAGCACAAGAAAGAGGATTTGACACACACCATCTCAGATTGTTCTGAAATAATTTTGGTTATGAGAAACATAATATTAGCATTCATTTGATATTATTTCGATTCAAATAGATCTCTAAGATTTGATCTCTAAGAAATTAACCTAATAGATTGCACCCAAATTGGCAATTTTAATTCATATGATTCATGTCATATTCAATAAATATCCAATTTGGACCAAACCTCTTTCAAAACAATGAGTTAGACATGAGGAATCCAAAGAAATGTCAAAAGCCACACAGGGACTCCCACACCCACAACGAGTATGTAGTTGCGGCTCAGAGTACTGTTTCTTCATTCTATGTATTCTCAGTGAATTTGGTGATGTTTTTTTCCCCTTAGTCATTTAAGCTGTTAGGTTTATGTCCCATCCTACCTCCTGATGTTACCATGTCCTAACCACTAGATGGTGCTGCTTCCCTCTATTAGGTGAAAAAGGTTAAGAAATACCCACTTCAAATGTTAAAGGGCTATTTTGACCCTGTAAGCAGCCTATGGACAAGTTATGACAGCAACCCATGCTTTTGGTTCGTTGGCCACTGTGTCAAATTCTAACTTTTTAGCATTTGTGACAGAAATCCAATGCAAGTCAATGGTACAAATATTAGTATTTTCACAGTATTTAACCTTTATTTAACCAAGTAAGCTAGTTTAGAACAAGTTATCATTTACAACTGCGACCTGGCCAAGAATAAAGCAAAGCAGTTCGACACATACAACAACACAGAGTTACACATGGAATAAACAAACATACAGTCAATAATACAGTAGAAAAATAAGTCTATATACAGTGTGTCCAAATGAGGTAAGATAAGGGAGGTAAGGAAATAAATAGGCCATGGTGGTGAAGTAATTACAATACACCAATTAAACACTGGAGTGATTGATGTGCAGAAGATGAATGTGCAAGTAGAGATACTGGGGTGCAAAGGAGCAAGATAAATAAATACAGTAAGGGGATGAGGTAGTTGGATGGGCCATTTACAGATGGGCTATGTAAATGTGCAGTGATCTGTGAGCTGCTCTGACAGCATGTGCTTCACACTAGTGAGAGATGAGTCTCCAGCTTCAGTGATTTTTGCAGTTCGTTCCAGTCATTGGCAGCAGATAACTGGAAGGAAAGGTGGCCAAAGGAGGAATTGGCTTTGGGGATGACTAGTGAGATATACCTACTGGAGTACGTGCTACGGGTGGGTGCTGCTATGGTGACCAGTGAGCTGAGATAAGGCGGGGCTTTACCTAGCAGAGACTTGTAGATGACATGGAGCCAGTGGGTTTGGCAACGAGTATGAAGCAAGGGCCAGCCAACGAGAGCATACAGGTCGCAATGGTGGGTAATATATGGGGTTTTGGTGACAAAACGGATGGCACTGTGATAGACTGCATCCAATTTGTTGAGTAGAGTGTTTGAGGCTATTTTGTAAATGACATCGTCGAAGCCGAGGATCGGTAGGATGGTCAGTTTTACGAGGGTATGTTTGGCAGAATGAGTGAAGAATGCTTGATTGCGAAATAGGAAGCCAATTCTAGATTTAATTTGGATGATTGGAGATGCTTAATATGAGTCTGGAAGGAGAGTTTACAGTCTAACCAGACACCTAGGTATTTGTAGTTGTCCACATATTCTAAGTCAGTACCGTCCAGAGTAGTGATGCTGGATGGGCGGGCAGCAATGGGTTGAAGAGCATGTATTTAGTTTTACTTGCATTTAAGAGCAGTTGGAGGAAACAGAAGGAGATTTGTATAGCATTGAAGCTCGTCTGGAGGTTAGTTAACACAGTGTCCAAAGAAGGGCCAGAAGTATACAGAATGGTGTCGTCTGCGTAGAGGTGGATCAGAGAATCACCAGCGGCAAGAGCGACACCGTTGATGTATACAGAGAAAAGAGTCGTCCCGAGAATTGAACCCTGTGGCACCCCCATAGACACTGCCAGAGGTCCGGACAACAGGCCCTCCGATTTGACACACTGAACTCTGTCTGAGAAGTAGATGGTGAACCAGGCGAGGCAGTCATTTGAGAAACCAAGTCTGTTTAGTCTGCCAATAAGAATGTGGTGATTGACAGAGTCGAAAGCCTTGGCTAGGTCGATGAATACGGCTGCACGGTAATGCAGATCATATCTGCATTCATATCCAAATCATCCTACAGTATCAAAAAAAATGTTTGTGGAACTCCATTATATTACTTATAGTTGGATATGATGCCTGAAAATGCTAATATAGGTACCATTGACTTGCATTAGATTTAGGCCACAAATGCTAAAATGTTAGCATTTGAAACAGTGGCCAGGTAAACAAATCCAAAGCATGGGTTGATGTCATACCTTGTCCATAGACTGCATACAGAATACGTAAACAAATATGTAATTTTGTAATTGGGGTCAACTATCCCTTTAACATTGAGGGGGCGGATTCTTAAAATAAAATAAAAATCACCTAAAAGCAGGAACAGCATAATCTCATGGTCAGAACCTGGTAATATCAGAAGGTAGGATGGGACATAAGCCTAACAACTTCAATGACTAATTTCTCTGAACAGGGGGAAAAAACATCTTCAAATTCACATAGAGTACATTACATAGAATGAAGAAACAATACTCAGAGCCGCAACTCTACACTACTTGTCAGCCAACTGACAAGTAGTGGGGTTGGTGTTGGATTGGTGTGGGGTGGGGTTGGTGTGGGGTTGGGGTGGGGTGTGGCAGAGTCCATGAGTGGCTTTTGACCATTTCTTTGGATTCCTCATGTCTTACTCATTGATAGAAAGAAGGTTTGGCCCAAATAGGATGATAGGTACTATATTTATTCAATATTATATTCATGCTATAAAATTGCCAATTTGGGTGCAATCAAATAGCTTAATTTCTCAGATATCAAATAATAATTCAAGGGCCTCCCGAGTGCCACAGTGGTCTGAGGCACTGCATCAGTGCTAGCTGTGCCACTAGAGATCCTGGTTCGAGTCCAGGCTCTGTTGCAGCCAGCTGCAACCGGAAGACCCATGGGGCACCGCACAATTTGCCAAGCGTCGTCCGGGTTACGGGAGGGTTTGGCCAGCCGGGATGTCTTTGTCCCATTGCACTCTAGTGACTCCCGTGGAAGGCTGGGCGCATGCACGCTGACAAGGTCACTAGTTGTATGGTGTTTCTTCCGACACATTGGTGCAGCTGGCTTCAGGGTTAAGCGAAATTAGGGACAAAAAGGGATTACCTTTTTTAAAAAAATATATATATATATATATATATATATCAACAAAATAACATTGCAGGAATGCTAATCTTATCTGTTTCTAACTACAGAAACGATT
The DNA here is from genome assembly GCF_034236695.1 of Oncorhynchus nerka. Lineage (NCBI taxonomy): Eukaryota > Metazoa > Chordata > Actinopteri > Salmoniformes > Salmonidae > Oncorhynchus > Oncorhynchus nerka. The sequence continues at coordinate 55,942,828 of NC_088397.1, forward strand.
TTTCAGAACAATCTGAGATGGTGGGTGACATGGAGCGAAACCACTTGTTAACTTGACTAAAACAATTACTAATCAAGAACATTAGCTATCTAGTAGGTCAAATGTATTATTTGAGTAAATTACATGTTTGTGTCAAAATAATGAAAAAGATTTGCAGCAACAGGAACAACAAATATTAAGCCTGTTTTACACAATGTCTTTAGGCTACTTTTGGTTTGGTTTGTCAGTTACACTAATCAAAAACCAACGCACACTAGAATCATGCAAATGACTGTCCATATGAACCTAACAACACTGTGGCACATAGCATAATTTACGCATAATTTACACTCCATTGAGACAAGCTTAAAAGTAACATCATACTTACTCATGTTTAATAGTGGCTCATCGAGGGGAAAAAAGAAAAAATGACACTTGTCATCTGACAGCTGATGGTGGCATTGACATTGTACTGTGAAGTGCACATCCCTCAACGATTATGTTCACAAGTTCAACAATTTGTCGAATTACCCTACATTTGCACAAATTAATTCAAGTTAGCTGCTAAAATAAGGCACAAAAAAACTAGTTGGCCAAGTAGCCAACAGCTTGCCAGAAACAGAAGTTAAACACGTTCACGTTATGTCTATGTGAAGTTAACTAGTTAGCTAAACAACATAGCTATATGGTAGCTAGGTATTAGTTGAACCAATATATGGGCAGAGGAGACGATAAACTCGTCATATTCATCGTCTCCTCTGCCCAGATACTGGTTCTGGTATTAGTATATTAGATACTAGTATTATATTAGTTAGGGACTGTACTTGCATCTCAGACTGACACCATGGGCAAATTGACAGTTGCCTAGCTAACGTTAGCTCTGGGAATGTTGGATTCCAGATTGCATCACTTAAAACCAAGTGAATAACATGACATAACTCATGACATAACTACAGATTCAAACACAAAATATATCACCTGACTGTGAAATTAGCTGTAAAAGATGCCCATCTCACCAAAATGTAGCTAATTTTGCAATCAATCGAAGAGCGTCTAACATTAGCGCTAGCCCAAGTAAGCTTGCTAGCTAGCTAGCTGGCCAGCCATGTCTTCCAATGAAGCTGGCAAAAGCACAGCATAAGTAATTAACAGCCTTAATAGGAACATTATGTATTTGCACTTACAAGGGTCCTGGACGTTGGGGTGCAAATATGATGGCAGATAGGTGAAAATCTGTTGAATGTGGCAGATATTAAAGTAAGAAGATCGTGAAAAAAAGAACGAATGCAATGCTCACTGACTGTGGAGGTCTTTACCAGGTGCTTCCATGTCTGTTTACCAGAATGCATTATGGGACGCAGACGTCACTCCACCAGCACGCACGTCGCTGCGCTGCCAGCACGCGGTTTCAAAGATCTGAAACTGGTGCCATTTTGTGTCTCGTCAAAGGGGCCAAGTAACAATTTTCAGCAAAATAAATGCACCGTAATGGTGAACGAAGAGGGCAGTTTCATGTGAGTCGCATGCTGTCACAATTAACACGAGGCCTACTGACCAATGCGTGTATTTTTTAAACATTTTTATAAAGGTGGGGCATTTCCAGTAGCATTGTTTATTGGTGCAACAGAGTTTCCAAACCTGTCTTTGTTGGATCTTTCAAGACAACTGGGAACTCGGGGAAAAAACGAGGTCAAATCATGGCGCCAGTGATCTTCAGCTCTGAGTTCTAAGAAGATGCCCGAGTTTCTGACTGGAATTCCGAATTGAATGACCGTTCACATCGATTTTTCACAGTCGGGAGTGTTTTTTTAACGAGTTCCCAGTTGTTTTGAGCGCACTGACGTCGAAGATTTCCGAGTTCCCACGTCGGAGTTGTTTTAGCGCAGCATATTTCCTTGAACAAGTAACGTTTTATTCAAAGAAGAAACTTCGTGCTGGGCAAATGGGTGCAGTAACTGATGGTAATATCGTTAATCGTTTGATATTACCCAATGTGTTGAAATTGGTTTCTTAATCATGAAGCACATACATGTCTTAAATAATTATGCATCTTTGAAATTTACATTTTAATATTTTATTGAAGGCCTCAGCTACATTGTTTGGCTAGCTACCGTTACATGTATTTGTTAGGTATGCAAGCTAATGTGCTAGCTAGTGAATCAATGTGTTCAGTATTTCATGAGTACGTGGTGATCGGCGCTACATATCTCTTGTGTTTGGCTAACTACATCATTTTACATAAGTGTCCATGGCGGACCTTTTTGAGTTTGTCATGATCAACCAGTGTGAATGTAGTTTAGCAGCCATGAAGCTAAAGTTAGCTTGCAAAAATTGTAGGTCTGGAGGTCAATGTGCTCATTGCGAACTTCTCCATTACAGACGAAGTTATTCGAAAACGTCTTCTCATTGATGGAGACGGAGCTGGAGACGACAGACGTATCAATGTTCTGTTGAAGAGCTTCACCAAATGGTGCAATTCAACTGGGTCTCCTGAAGAAGGGTAAATGTGACTGCTCTGCCTTGTGTGATACGCCGTTGTTGTTACTAGCTAACGTTAGCTACCACCAATCATTGCTTTCAAGGAGAGGTTGATTTGACTGACAATGTTTATGTATTTGTGTTTTATTTAACCTTTAATTCTAACAGTAGACATATTGAAACCTAGGTCTCTTTTTCAAATGCACCCAGTATAATACAACACGAATATACACATCGAATATACACATCATATGGATGGTGGCTAGATGTAAAGCACAAATAGAACCGCACAAATCACCAAGAAAAACAGTTGGATTCCTCCACAAATAAGTCTCAAATCAATACTGTAAATTGCCTAAACAGCACCAGAACATCAAGATGAATTGTCTTCTAGAATTCTGTTCCAGCAGTATGGGGCATTAAAACTAAAAACAGATTTACCTAGCTCGGTGGAGAACCTAGGAATCTCAAGAGTTAACCAATCCTGTGAAGTGGTTTGGTAATTCTGGCCACACTTCAACAGCAAAGTTCGATAAGACGTATGTTTTTGAAGAAGGTCCTTGTAAACAAAAAGGAGTAATGTAGAGATCTACGGGTCTTTAGTGAAGTCCAGCCAACCGTTTGATGCATTGATGAATATTAAAACTGTAGCACTATGCTTCCATTCAGCCGCAAGAGCATAAGTGATGTCGGGAACTGATGTTTGGCGATTAGGCCTGGCACGCAGTCAGCTTTCCAATTCATCCAAAATGTGTTTGAAGGGTTTTATGTCATGTTTCTGTGCAAGCCAATCAAGTTCTTCCACACCAATCTCGACAACCCGTTTCGGTATGGACCTCGCTTTGTGCACAGGGGCATTGTCATGCTGAAACAGGAAAGGGTATTCCCCAAATGGTGGCCACAAGGTTGGAAGCACAGAATTGTCTAGAATGTCATTGTATGCTGTAGCATTAAGATTTCCCTTCACTGGAAATAAGGGGCCTAGCCCAAACCATGAAAACAGCCCCCGACCATTATTCCGCCTCCACCATAGGTGGCACTATGCATTGGGGCAGGTAGCTTTCCCCTGGTATCCGCCTAACCCAGATTCGTCCGTCACACTGCCAGATGTTGAAGGATGATTCATCACGCCAGAGAACGCATTTCCACTGCTCCAGAGTCCCATGGCGGCGAGCTTTACACCACTCCAGCTTGTGTGTGGCTGCTCGGCCATGGAAACCCATTTCGTGAAGCTGCTAACCAACAGTTATTTTGCTGTCGTTTCTTCGAGGCCGTTTGGAACTTGGTAGTGAGTGTTGCAACAGAGGACAGACTATTTTTACTCACTTCAGCACTCGGTGGTCCTATTCTGTGAACTTGTGTGTCCTACCACTTTGCTGTTGTTGCTCCCAGAGCTACTCTTCCACTTCACAGTAAAATCACTTACAGTTGACCGGGCTAGCTGTAGCAGGGCAGAAATTTGACAAACTGACTTGTTGGGAAGGTGGCATCCTATGACAGTGCCACGCTGAAAGTCACTGAGCACTTCAGTAAGGCTGTTCTACTGCCAATGTTTGCCTATGGAGATTGTGTGCTCAATTTTATATACCTGTAATCAATGGATGTGACACAAATAGCCAAATCAATTAATTTGAAGGGGTGTCCACATAGTTTTGTGAGTGTATATATTTATATGGTGTTTGACTTTCGTTGATGTTTACATCAACTGTTATGTAAACTATCTCAAAGTGAAATTGTAATGTATTCCTCTTTGCAGATTCACACAGTACCAGAGGATGTTGGGTACATTGGCACAATGTGAATTCTCAATGGGGAAGACCTTGCTGGTGTATGACATGAACCTCCGGGAAATGGAAAACTATGAGAAAATATACACTGACATTGGTGAGAGAAATGGCATCTCAGTCCTTTACACAAGGGTTCCCGTACTTGTTCCTGGACTGAGTTAGGCAACCCTGCATTACACTGTTCTACTGTCAGAACTTATAATCACGCCATATTTGATTCTCTTCAGAACAAAACATCACATCAGCACATGATAAAATATCAGAATGCAAAAAGGAGATCCAGAGGGCAAAGAGAATACGAAAGAATCGTCAAGGTGAGGTTACCCGGGTTTACTTAAAAATGCATTAAAGTGCAAGATGGCTATATACATTTTGGGGAAATTAGCTATTGTTTTAACTTGCACAATTTGATTACCGTAATTTCCGGACTATAAGCCGCTACTTTATTCCCACACTTTGAACCTCGCGGTTTAGGAAACTATGCAGTTTTTTGTTTTTTTACGTGTTATTTCTTACATTAGTACCCCAGGTCATCTTAGGTTTCATTCACCATCAGTACGACCAAGAATATGTTTTTCGCGACGCGGATCCTGTGTTCTGCATTTCAAACAGGACAACGGAATGGATCCCATGCAGCGACCCAATAAAACGACTCAGAAAAAGAGGGAAACGAGGCGGTCTTCTGGTCAGACTCCGGAGACGGGCACACCGTGCACCACTCCCTAGCATTCTTCTTGCCAATGTCCAGGAAAAGCTGACCACGACTCCATTTTGTTGATCCCTGCCTACAGACAGAAACTAAAACAAGAGGCTCCCACGCTGAGGTCTGTCCAACGCTGGTCCGACCAAGCTGACTCCACACTCCAAGACTGCTTCCATCACGTGGACTGGGATATGTTTCGTATTGCGTCAGATAACAATATTGACAAATACGCTGATTCGGTGTGCGAGTTCATTAGAACGTGCGTTGAAGATGTCGTTCCCATAGCAACGATTAAAACATTCCCTAACCAGAAACCGTGGATTGATGGCAGCATTCGCGTGAAACTGAAAGCGCGAACCACTGCTTTTAATCAGGGCAAGGTGACTGGTAACATGACCGAACACAAACAGTGCAGCTATTCCCTCCGCAAGGCTATCAAACAAGCTAAGCGTCAGTACAGAGACAAAGTAGAATCTCAATTCAACGGCTCAGACACAAGAGGCATGTGGCAGGGTCTACAGTCAATCACGGACTACAAGAAGAAATCCAGCCCAGTCACGGACCAGGATGTCTTGCTCCCAGGCAGACTAAATAACTTTTTTTCCCGCTTTGAGGACAATACAGTGCCACTGACACGGCCTGCAACGAAAACGTGCGGACTCTCCTTCACTGCAGCTGAGGTGTGTAAGACATTTAAACGTGTTAACCCTCGCAAGGCTGCAGGCCCAGACGGTATCCCCAGCCGCGCCCTCAGAGCATGCGCAGACCAGCTGGCCGGTGTGTTTACGGACATATTCAATCAATCCCTATACCAGTCTGCTGTTCCCACATGCTTCAAGAGGGCCACCATTGTTCCTGTTCCCAAGAAAGCTAAGGTAACTGAGCTAAACGACTACCGCCCCGTAGCACTCACTTCCGTCATCATGAAGTGCTTTGAGAGACTAGTCAAGGACCATATCACCTCCACCCTACCTGACACCCTAGACCCACTCCAATTTGCTTACCGCCCAAATAGGTCCACAGACGATGCAATCTCAACCACACTGCACACTGCCCTAACCCATCTGGACAAGAGGAATACCTATGTGAGAATGCTGTTCATCGACTACAGCTCGGCATTCAACACCATAGTACCCTCCAAGCTCGTCATCAAGCTCGAGACCCTGGGTCTCGACCCCGCCCTGTGCAACTGGGTACTGGACTTCCTGACGGGCCGTGGTGAGGGTAGGCAACATCTCCTCCCCGCTGATCCTCAACACTGGGGCCCCACAAGGGTGCATTCTGAGCCCTCTCCTGTACTCCCTGTTCACCCACGACTGTGTGGCCACGCATGCCTCCAACTCAATCATCAAAGTTTGCGGACGACACAACAGTGGTAGGCTTGATTACCAACAACGACGAGACGGCCTACAGGGAGGAGGTGAGGGCCCTCGGAGTGTGGTGTCAGGAAAATAACCTCACACTCAACGTCAACAAAACTAAGGAGATGATTGTGGACTTCAGGAAACAGCAGAGGGAACACCCCCCTATCCACATCGATGGAACAGTAGTGGAGAGGGTAGCAAGTTTTAAGTTCCTCGGCATACACATCACAGACAAACTGAATTGGTCCACTCACACAGACAGCATCGTGAAGAAGGCGCAGCAGCGCCTCTTCAACCTCAGGAGGCTGAAGAAATTCGGCTTGTCACCAAAAGCACTTCTACAGATGCACAATCGAGAGCATCCTGGTGGGCTGTATCACCGCCTGGTACGGCAACTGCTCCGCCCTCAACCGTAAGGCTCTCCAGAGGGTAGTGAGGTCTGCACAACGCATCACCGGGGGCAAACTACCTGCCCTCCAGGACACCTACACCACCCGATGTTACAGGAAGGCCATAAAGATCATCAAGGACATCAACCACCCGAGCCACTGCCTGTTCACCCCGCTATCATCCAGAAGGTGAGGTCAGTACAGGTGCATCAAAGCTGGGACCGAGAGACTGAAAAACAGCTTCTATCTCAAGGCCATCAGACTGTTAAACAGCCACCACTAACATTGAGTGGCCGCTGCCAACACACTGACACTGACTCAACCCCAGCCACTTTAATAATGGGAATTGATGGGAAATGATGTAAATATATCACTAGCCACTTTAAACAATGCTACCTTATATAATGTTACTTACCCTACATTATTCATCTCATATGCATACGTATATACTGTACCCTATATCATCGACTGCATCCTTATGTAATACATGTATCACTAGCCACTTTAACTATGCCACTTTGTTTACATACTCATCTCATATGTATATACTGTACTCGATACCATCTACTGTATCTTGCCTATGCTGCTCTGTACCATCACTCATTCATATATCCTTATGTACATATTCTTTATCCCCTTACACTGTGTATAAGACAGTAGTTTTGGAATTGTTAGTTAGATTACTTGTTGGTTATTACTGCATTGTCGGAACTAGAAGCACAAGCATTTCGCTACACTCACATTAACATCTGCTAACCATGTGTATGTGACAAATACAATTTGATTTGATTTATACAATGACGCGGCATTGTGATGTAAATCGAGCGCGCTCAAACTTCCCATCATTCTGATTACGGTAGTAATTTTGTCACCCTCATCATGGCAAAGACACGGAGAAATGCATATGATGCAGCTTTCAAGTTGAATGCGATCGATCTGGCTGTTGGAAAAGGAAATAGAGCTGCTGCATGGGAGCTTGGCCTTAATGAGTCGATTATAAGACTTTGTAAACAGCAGTGTGAGGAACTGACAGTGCAAAAAGACAACAAACCTTTCAGAGGGAAGAAAAGCAGATGGCCCAAAGTATTTGCAGCCACTCGACATCAGTGTAAATCGTGCATTTAAGGTGGTGCTCCGTGTTCAGTGGGAGGCTTGGATGACAAGTGGGGAGAAATCCTTCACTAAAACGGGCCGCATGCGAAGAGCAACTTATGGTCAAGTCTGCCAGTGGGTCCTGACAGCGTGGAGCATTGTCAAAAAATCCACTATCATCAACGGGTTTCGAAAGGCTGGACTGCTGCGTGTTGAAGGGGCAGCATGAGCTCAGCGGGGTATTTGCCTCCGGATGAAAGTGACGAGAGCGACAATGAAAACGATCCAACATCGGATGAAGCAATTCTAAGGCTATTCAACTCCGACACCGAAGGAGATGACTTCAGTGGTTTCAGTGCACAGGAGGAGGAAGATGGTGACCAATGACTTCCTTTGTAGGCTACTGTTTTAATTTTTGTTACAAGCCGTGTTTCGTTAAAGCCTATTTATTTTTGTTACAAGCCGTGTTTTGTTTAAAGGCTGTGTAAAGTTAATTTGTTTCAATGTACCGGTAGGCACCTGTGGCTTATAGACATGTGCGGCTTATTTATGTACAAAATGCATATTTTTTAATAATTCAGTGGGTGCGGTTTATATTCAGGTGCGCTTAATAGTCCAGCAATTACGGTAGTCTTGTGTCAATACTTTTAGTACAGGAATCTGGTACTGGAGTAAACTTAAATGTCGCTGGTGTCCTTTAATTTTGCAGAGTATGATGCACTGGCAAAGGTCATCCAGCAACATCCAGATCGCCATGAAACACTGAAGTGAGTGTATGGCCTCTTTTCTCTACATGTTTTAATGGAGGCAGCCAACATGTACAGGTATACATGCACATGCCGATATTCATTTCGATTTTAAATGTGACCTTTTAAAAAAAATTCACCACAGGCAGTTGGAGGCACTTGACAAAGAGCTCCAGCAGTTGTCTCACATCAAAGAGAATGTGGAAGATAAGGTAGGGTAGGCCTGTTTCCTGTGTGTTTTATTTGATGTTATCGACTAATCTGTGCCCCCGCACATTGATTTTGTACCGGTACACCCTGTATATAGCCCTGTTAATGTTATTGTATTGTTGCTCTTCAAGAAATATATATTAATTTTTTTTACTTCATTTTAGTAAATTCTTAACACTTATTTTTCTTTAAACTGCATTGTTGGTTAAGGGCTTGTAAGTAAGCATTTCACTGTAAGGTCTACACCTATTATTAGGCGCGTTTGACAAATAACATTTTATTTAACTATAGATTTCTATGGTGTTTTCTGAATATATTTTCTGTTTGTCCCTCAGCTGGAGTTGAGGAAGAAACAGTTCCATGTGCTCCTCAGTACCATCCAGGAACTACAGCAGACACTGGAGAGTAAGTATGACTGTTGCCGTTGTGCTCTCCTATGGCAAGATGGGCTATGGGTATGCTGGACTGTGTGGCGATCATTATACAAGGGGTGGTTCTGATCCTGAATGTTATTTTTTTTTACTGCATTCCAGATGGTTTCTATTCCAAAGGTTACCACCGGCTAAATCGATGATGTTAAAATGCTATTTACTCTGTTCCATCAGACTGCGCAATCCACTGTCTCGACAGTCCAGCCATTCACTTTATAAACTCTCTACTTTAAAAAGCATCTAGACATTCTCACATTTTAGACTAACATCTAGTTTTCAACAGCGGAGATTTCTATAAACCTTGCTGTCTGTCTCTGACATTTGCAACATTGTTTCAATATTCAAATTCCATCTCCAGATGTCCCATAGTAATGAATGTGTCGGGATCAGGCAGGCAGCTTTTGTCAGCCAGTCGAAATCACGAAGCATCATCATTTTTATGTTTGTTCGCTACCGGTCAAAAGTTTTTGAACTCCTACTCATTCAAGGGTTTTTCTTTATTTTTACTATTGTATACATTGTAGAATAATAGTGAAAACAAACTGTGAAATAACACATATGGAATCATGTAGTAATCAAAAAAGTTAAATAAATCCAAATATATTTTATATTTTGAGATTCTGCAAATAGCCACCCTATGCCTTGATGACAACTTCACACACTCTTGGCATTCTCTCAACCAGCTTCACCTGGAATGCTTGTCCAACCGTCTTGAAGAAGTTCTCTCATATGCTGAGTTCTTGTTGGCTGCTTTTCCTTCACTCTGCGGTCTGACTCATCCCAAACCATCTCAATTTGGTTGAGGTCAGGGGATTGTGGAGACCAGGTCATGTGATGCAGCACTCCATCACTCTCCTTGGTAAAATAGCCCTAACACAGCCTGGAGGTGTGTTAGGGCTATTTTATTTTAATGATAGTCCCACTAATCACACACCAGATGGGATGGCCTATCGCTGTGGTAATCATTCTGGTTAAGTGTGCCTTGAATTCAAAATAAATCAGTGTCACCAGCGAAGCACCCCCACACCATAATACCTCCTCCTCCATGCTTTACGGTGGGAAATACACATGCAGAGATCATCCACCGGTCTAATGTCCATCGGTCTAATGTCCATTGCTCGTGTTTCTTGGCCCAAGCAAGTCTCTTCTTATTTGTGTCCTTAAGTAGTGGTTTCTTTGCAGCAATTTAACCATGAAGGCCTGATTCTCCTCTGAACAGTTGATGTTGAGATGCGTCTGTTACTTGAACTCTGAAGCATTTATTTGGGCTGCAATTTCTGAGGCTGGTATCTCTAATGAACTTATCTGCAGCAGAGGTAACTCTGGGTCTTCCATTCCTGTGGCGGTCCTCATGAGAGCCAGTTTCATAGCACTTTATGGTTTTTGTGACTGCACTTGAAGAAACGTTCAAACTTATTGACATTTTCCTGGTTGACTGACCTTCATGTCTTAAAGTAATGATGGACTGTCATTGCTCTTTGCTTATTGGAGCTGTTCTTGCAGTGGTGTAGACTTGGTCTTTACCAAATAGGGCTGTCTTCTGTATATCCCCCTACCTTGGCACAACACAACTGATTGGATCAAATGCATTAAGAAGGAAAGAAATTCCACAAATTTACTTTTACCAAGGCACACCTGTTAATTGAAATGCATTCCAGGTGACTACCTCATGAAGCTGGTTTAAAGAATGCCAAGAGTGTGCAAAGCTGTCAAGGCAAAGGGTGGCTATTGGAAGAATCTCAAATATAAAATATATTTTGATTTGTTTACATTTTCTTGGTTACTAGATTCCATATGTGTTATTTCATAGTGTTGATGTCTTCACTTATTCTACAATGTAAAAAATAAAGAAAAACCCTTGAATGATTAGATGTTAACTTTTGACCAGTAGTTTTGTATGTATACACTATCAATAGAAAACAGGTCAAATGAAGTGCAGTTAGTTTGCGGTCTTTCTAGCTTCAGTTTCATTAAATGTCACCTAGAAAACAGCGTAGTGCAAATGCAGCTACTTTGCTCTTCTGGCTGCACTTTTTGCCGTGACTTCGTCTCAGGCCTCACACCAGTACCAATATATCCTCCAAACACCAGCTTCAGGCATTATTACTTAAGCGATTGAGATCCACTACCCTTCTGTAATTATGTTCATGTATTTTGTTTTGTCAGATGATGAGAAGTCAGAGAATGATGACGCTCAGGAAAGCTCCATGGAGAATGGAGAATGAATTCATCTCGGCTGTCAATGTAATTTAGTTAGGTACAATTATTTTGATAATGCTTTGCATTTGAACAATGAAGTTTCACTTGAGTTGACATTTTGTTTTTATAATACCTGTATGTATTTTTGCTGAATAAAGTTGTCAATTGCTCTTCCACGTTCTCTTCATTAGAATGTCAGTGGGGTTAGGGAAGCTGGTAGTGTAGCCAGGGTTTGTTGTTTTCCTATATTCACCGTGGCACTAACATGTCTTGGGTTTGAGGATCCTCTCACAAATGTATATGTATCCACCATATAGAGAATGTAGCAGGTGGGATGCGGGTGGGATGAATGAGCCAATTGTAAGCTGGGGATGATTAAGAATTTAGCCCTACTCTTACGCTAAGTGCCATGGGATCTTTAGTGACCATAGAGTCAGGACACCTGTTTAACGTCCCATCCAAAAGACAGCACCCAACACAGGGAAATGTCCCAATCACTGCCCTGGGACATTTTTATTTTAGACCAGAGGGAAGAGTGCCTCCACCACTTCCTGCGGCATCTGATCTCCCATCCAGGACCAACCCTGCTTAGCTTCAGAAGCAAGCCAGCAATGGGATATAGCAACTGTAGATTGGCCAATAAGCCTAGTTGGCACATTTCACGCTAGATTTATTAACTACAAACAGGTAAAACGTGTTTTTAATTCTGGTGCCTCTCTTCACACATGTTAGTTAGCTAGCTCAAAAGACATCCAAAGTTCCTCCATAGAAGCTGCTCCTTAGGTATAAATCTGTGGACCTAATTCAGATTTTGCTGGTCATAAGATGCCTCAGTCCTCTCACCCATCCCCAAAATTGCGGTCGCATCTTGTGCCATAGGCTACACTAGTCTGTCCAGCACGCATGTAAACAACTAGCTTGCCTGCTCAATATTCACTGATTGGAGAAGTAATTTAATGAGCCGAATAAAAAAACAAATTTAATAGACTGATTTCGCAGGTTAAAAAAGGAGCGGTATAAACCTGTAGGCTACTTTTTTATTTTGCTGGTTGGAACACTGAACGAAACAATTAGTTTTGGTTCCAACCCCTTGTATACACCAGCTCTCACCACATATTTTTTGTTTTTCATGATCTTTCATTTTGCATTAGCTTTTGAACACTGAAACATTGAACATGAGCATGTTTGCCACACCCTATTCAATGTAACATGTAAAACAACTCTTAAGGACTTTGATTTGAGAGAGATTCTATGGTGCCAAAAACAATTAATACAGTAACAATACAACAATTTTGTTCACAGGATTAAAAAAATTGTACCTAACTAAATTACATTGACAGCTGAGATGAAATTCAATTGATTGGACATGATTTGGAAAGGCACACACCTGTCTATATAAGGTCCCACAGTTGACAGTGCATGTCAGAGAAAAAACCAAGCCATGAGGTCGAAGGAATTGTCCGTAGAACTCAGAGACAGGATTGTTTCGAGGCACAGATCTGGGGAAAGGAACCAAAAAATGTCTGCAGCATTGAAGGTCCCCAAGAACACAGTGGCCTTCATCATTCTTAAATTGAAGAAGTTTGTATGAAAATATATTTGAGAGGCTTCCAATAAAGAACACCGTCTGTGCTCTGTTAGACAAGTAAGTCTTTATCCACATTATAGCAGGGGGTGACATATGTTTTTCTAGAAGCAGACTATGATCAGTAATGTCGAAAGCTGCACTGAAGTCTAACAAGACAGCCCCCACAATCATTTTAGCGCCAATTTCTCTCAGCCAATCATCAGTCATTTGTGTAAGTGCTGTGCTTGTTGAATGTCCTTCCCTATAAGCGTGCTGGAAGTCTGTTGTCAATTTGTTTACTGTGAAATAGCACTGTATCTGGTCAAGCACAATTTTTCCCAGAAGTTTTTATTTTTACCTTTATTTAACTAGGCAAGTCAGTTAAGAACAAATTCTTATTTTCAATGACGGCCTAGGGGTTAACTGCCTGTTCAGGGGCAGAACGACAGATTTGTACCTTGTCAGCTGGGGGGGTTTGAACTTGCAACCTTCCAGTTACTAGTCCAACGCTCTAACCACTAGGCTACGCTGCCACCCCAAAGTTTACTAAGGGTTGGTAACAGGCTGATTGGTCGGCTATTTGAGCCAGTAAAGGGGGCTTTACTATTCTTGGGTAGCGGAATGACTTTAGCTTCCCTACAGGCCTGAGTGTCTGTGACAGCATGGGTAGCCCATTGAGGCTACAACTCATAGGAATTCCCACCCAGATGACTACTTTAAAATAGCGGAAGCGTGGTGGAAGCCATCAATGACCACTAGAAGTCTCTATCATTTTCAAATGGTCTATGGAAAGCCATTTTAACATACGTTGACTGTACAAACATTATGAACACCTGCTCTTTCAGTGACATAGATGACCATGTAAAAATGTCCGTCCTTCTCTTCTCCTCTCTTCCTAACTTCACCTCACAGTCCCTTCAGTTTCCCTTAAGTCCTGTTAGTTTGGCTGTTCAGCCTACCTTAGTTATCCCTCACCCATCATAGCCCTGCCATTCCCAACCAATCAGAGCGCTTGGAAATGCACATCTGGACACTGCCCCTGCCCATGTGTGTGTGTGTGTGTGTGTGTGTGTGTGTGTGTGTGTGTGTGTGTGTGTGTGTGGTGTGACAATTACGAGAGTAATGGGCCTTAACATCGTGTTCTAACCGGACAACACTGTATTGAGCAGAACCTAAGCAATCAACACAAGTTAGGCATTTCACAGCCAACCACTCAGACGAGCTCCAGTTAGCCGTTTTTACATACCAGGTGAATCCAGGTGAAAGCTATGATCTCTTTTTGATGTCACTTGTTAAATCCACTTGAAGCAATGTAGTTGAAGGGGAAGAGACAGGTTAAATAAGGATTTGTAAGTCTTGAGACAATTTATGGATTGTGTATGTGGATTGTGTATGTGTGCCATTCAGATGGTGAATGGGCTAGACAAATTATTTAAGTGCCTTTGAACTGGGTATGGTAGTAGTTGCCAGCTGCACCGGTTTGTGTCAAGAACAGTTTTTATACGCTCAACAGTTTCCCATGTGTATCAAGAGTGGTCCACCACCAAAACGACATCCAGTTTTTTAAATGGTTTTTCTACCATTAATTTTTCCCATTTTCAAATTTATTATCAAAACATCACACCAGGGTAAACCTACGTGAAACACAGCCCTTATTTTAAGTGTTTCTAAAATCCCCTATGAGAAAATTAAATGGTGAAAAAAACTATTAGAACCATTTCCCTGTTTGACCCCTAGGTTTTATGGCTATTATGACACCTCCACTGTGGGGCTCTATTATGCGAGACTTCAGTTCTGGGTTAACTGAGATTACAACATCCCCAATGACAGACAGGTTTGGTAGGATGTCCTCTATGGGCTGTCCTCTTTTTACACCACTAGATGTCCCTATTTCACCAGATAAGTGATGAGTCTGGTTTTTGCCCAATGGACCGGTGGTGTGGCCTGGACTGGATTGAAACAGATACATACAGTACATTCGGAAAGTATTCAGACCCGCTGACTTTTTTTGTTAAGTTACAGCCTTATTCTAAAATAGAGTGTGCAGAGCTGTTATTCTACGATGTAGAAAATTGTAAAAAATAAAGAAAAACCCTGGAATAATATAAAACTTTTGATCAATATATATATATATACATTTTAGTTTATCAATTTAGTTTTAGACTTGTAATTTTGTGTTCTCATCAATGGTTATGTCCATTGCTTTTCATGGTTTTATTCACACTCTTTCAATTAAATAAATACTTTTTCTGTATCAGTCACCCTTGACCCTGAACATCATTATTACCCCGAGTAAGGTCTGAAAATCATTTGGTTCTGATGATTAAGAGAGAGAGAGAGGATGGCTCTTTGTTTCACTTAATATCATTATAAGACAGTTCCATTGTTGAGTCACACTGTAGGGTCCAGTGGTAGCACCCTGCTGCCTGGAGATTTGGCGAGATGCTGTGTCTTTTAAGGATGGAGCATTGCCAAGTTAACGAGGTAAAGAGATGGAGTGGAATTTGCTAGCGCGTGCAGGCTAGCTGTCTGGATCTCTGTTAGCAGATCTGAAGTGACAAACGGGCTGATGAGAAGGAGCAGAAAGCATTAGAGCGCTATCCTCCTCTCATTATCTCCCTCCAGTTCAGCTAAAGATCTCCTTGTACTTTGGTTTCAACTCATGACCCTGAAAGAAATGACAAAATGTTCACATTATTGAAAATGCTGAAACACCCTTGGTTATGAAAAAATCCATGATGTTCCTTGAATAAATTCAGGAGATTAGGCCTATATGACTTATACAATTTAGTTATGCTTTTCCATGTCCAGTCATTACAGTGTACAGTATATTGTCACTGGATATCCTTATGTTACCCCAACACAGACACCCTGACATCAGAGAAAATATACATATTCTATACATGACCTTGGATGTCAGGGTGTCTATGGGATAAAAGAGTGATATCCAGAGAGAGACATCAGTCACGTGTGACAGAGAAAAGTGTCTGCAGAGTGGAGTTAAGGCCTCTTGCATTGGTCCTGCTCTTAATGACCACAGCCTTTTGGAGCAGAGAGAAACGCACAGATACAGATGCCACACAGGACAACACTGCAGCCAGTCAGGCAGGCCATGCTACTAGCACAGTGTGCCCTGATCCAAAACCCTTCCAGAGAGATGCAGTGCACCTACACATCCACAGGAGGGCACTCTGATGTCTTGATGATGATCAGGTATTCGGAGGGTAGTCACTAGATAGCCATGCTAGAATGTAATAGAGTACTTGCACGGGTCAGTTTTTTGGAGCCGCACCCTCACCACGCCGCATAGAATTGTTCCAAGAGCCGACCCGTTACCCATCATATAACATCAATTTATGTCATTGTTTTTATGACTCCAGAGTAGTAGGCTTTACTATTATTGTTATTAGTAGGCTATTATTACTAATTCCTTTCCCCACATTAATTAATTTCTCTGCATGTCTATTCAACATTGTATAAAAGGAAACCATGCCATGAATTAAGAATGATATATTTTTATTTTCACAATCCGATGCATCACTCAAATTACTTTGAGAAAAAGAGCATTCTAATTAGCCTTCTTACCTAATGAAAGCATATAGCTGACATAACAAAACAATACATTGACATGCAATATTGTCTAGATAATCATATAGTTTATACCTAATTAAAACTTAAATAAACCATTCCCAGAGTCGAATATAGGCTGCAAAGATAGGCTACATAAGTAAGCTGTTGGCAACTCAAACTCAGTGGTGGAAAAAGTACCCATTGTCAAACTTGAATAAAAGTAAAGATACCTTAATAGAAAATGATTCAAGTAAAAATGAAAGTCACCCAGTAAAATACTACTTGAGTAAAAGTATTTGGCTTTAAATATACTTAAGTATCAAAAGTAAATGTAATTGCTAAAATATACTGAAGTAACAAAAGTAAAAGTATAAATAATTTCAAGTTCCTTATATTAAGCAAACCAGAGGCACCATTTTCTTGTTATTTTAATGTACGGATAGCCAGTGGCACATTCCAACACTCAGACATCATTTACAAACGAAGCGTGTGTTTAGTGAGTCCGCCAGATCAGAGGCAGTAGGATGACCAGGGATGTTCACTTGATAAGTACGTGTATTGGACCATTTTCCTGTCCTGCTAAGCATTCACAATGTAACGAGTACTTTTGTGTGTCATGGAAAATGTATGGAGTAAAAGGACATTATTTTCTTTAGGAATGTAGTGAAGTAAAAGTAAAAGTTGTCAAAAATAAAATAGTAAAGTAAAGTACAGATACCCCGAAAAACTGCTTAAGTAGTACATTAAAGTATTTTTAGTTAAGTACTTTACACCACTGCTCAAACGTTTACCAGCTGCACAGGTTTAAACTTGATTTGGCCTATGTATGGTCTAATGAACAAAAGCCTGAATTAATGTAATAATCCTAATTGATACTTTGTTTTGCTTGTGCACTTTGTGCAGGCTGTGTATCCATAATCAATCTACCGTGTTGATGTCCTTCCAAACTGGGGATTTCACTCGCGCAGCACCTGTTTCCATGATGCTATTGTAGCCTATTCCTTTAACCTTTCTTTTTATTTCTCGGGTTAGGCCTATGTCAGCCATTTTAGTGTGAGTTAGGCTACGCAGGGAGTCAACTTGTCAACGAGTCATATTCTCACGTGGGGAGAGGGAACATTATAACATTTTAGCACCACACAAATAGGCCTTTTCACCACATAAACCCTTTTTACATTAGCAGATGTCACAAGGTAATATACAGAAACCCAGCCTAAAACCCCAAACAGCAAGCAATGAAGATGTAGAAGCATGGTGGCTAGAAAAAACCCTTAGAAAGGCAGGAACCTAGGAAGAAACCTAGAGAGGAACCAGGCTCTGAGGGGTGGCCAGTCCTCTTCTGGCTGTGCCGGGTAGAGATGATAATAATAGACATCCAGTTTGTTCTTCAAGATGTTCAAATGCTCGTAGATGTCCAGCAGGGTCAAATAATAATCAAAGTGGTTGTAGAGGGTGCAACAGGTCAGACAGCAGGTGCAAGAGAGAGAGAGAGAGGTAGAGAGAGAGAGGTAGAGAGAGAGAGGTAGAGAGAGAGAGAGAGAGAGAGAGAGAGAGAGAGAGAGAACCCCTGCCTTGGTGGGACATACTTGAATATTTTTGCTGAGAGAGAAAAGTGATACAGTCAGATTGGATCTTCTGTTAAATCCAGAAGTGCTGTTCCCTGAGAATAGCAGTAAGGAATCTGTTCTCAGGTCAGATGCTCATTGTGAGATTCCCAAGTTAAACCAATTGCAGCCAAATTCCTTTCATTCCAAAGCTTGGGGACAAATGATTGCTGGACTCAACACCCATGGATTCCTCAACACTGATCATCTTGTTTTTTGAGACATAAAGCCACTTTTTAATCGTCTGGGTTTAGGTTCGTTTGTTAGCAGAATTCCTTCACTTTGGTGAGGGAGCAAAGGTCAACAGACATAACTGCCTGACTCTCTGGGGAAACGCTGTTTCTGCTCAACAATCTGACAGACGCTCATGGGCCATGGCCCAATACTTTGGTAACCAGGCTGAGTGTGTTTGAGGCGGCATTCTATCTGGGAACTGAGTGGGACATTGGTCGGGGCAGGGTAAGGGCTTGGTCAGGTTTGTTCTGGAGTTAGTGCCTAACCCATTAGGGACACTGGCCTGACTACCCATTGTTCCCAAAAGCTCTTTGTGCAAATGCCAAAGAGAGAAATAGAAAACACTAATGTTTTTGTTTTTTGTGTAACATCTTTATCAGGATTATTGAAATTGCTTGAATATCATCCACACTCAGTAATCTTGAACAGAATAATAATGCTGGTAAGTGGTTTTCAGATTGTTCACATTATAATGTTACACGGACAGAAGGGAAGTACATACATGGACGTTTAATTATTGTATTTTTTCATATTTTGTTGTTATCTGGTTAATGCAAGCCACATGCTTTGGAGCTCAAGAAACAGGGTTAATTAATTATCATCATCATCATCAATATTATCAGACATTCTCTAATTAGGCCTATTTTTATTAATTTCACAAACTTTTGAAAGTCATAGAGAAACCTGAATGACTTTGTTTATTGAATTCAAGACAGAGAAAACATGACAGATAAAATGGAAGGGGTTCACTAATGGTTATACAGACGAGCTTGGCCGAGCTGACTGTTCTAATTGCAACTAGGTTCTTCTGGGCCTTTTTCACTGGGGCCTTGTGCTTAAATGGACTCATCTAGCTCGCTCTCGGAGGTGTATGAAATGACTCATCATTTCACAGTAGTCTGACAGCAGCTTAAAAAACTAGTCCTTTCATTTGAATCATGAGCGACCATTTGTAAACAGAGCAGGTAGAAACACTTTTCCCATTTACAATTGTTAACACTAACATCAAAAACTTCCCACAAACCAACACATAAAGCCCCTTTAGAGCAAGGGCATCTTGTGTAATGAAACGGTAACTACACTGATCATAAACCCTGCATGCAGGATTACCTTGACAAAGGAGAAATGCTCACTAACAGGGATGTAAACAAATTTGTGCAGAAAATTTTAAGAGAAATAAGCTTTTTGTGCATATGGAAAATTATTGGGATATTTTATTTCTGCTCATGAAAAATTAGAACAACACTTTAAATGTTGCGTTTGTGAGGTAAAACTACTGCTGATACCTTACTGTAACTCTGAGATGAAATCCTGCCGGTTTCGTAAATACAATGTGCACAAACAGGCATAGTAACACATAGCACAACTGCATGCACTTTGTCAACACTATGTAGGAAACTTCAAGAATTATACAATTGTATACCACATTTTTCTTCCACAATGAAAAAGACATCAAGTTAAAAGGTTCTGTGGCATAGCACCTAGCACCGAAAATGAGAAAATATCAACAGACTCAACACACAGGCAATACAACATTCAGGACAACACATCTAAAAACGTAACCAAAATCTAGTTTTATGTACAATACTCCAAAATACTTCTGTTTAACTGTACCAATCGACAACTTACTTTTTCTGGCACCAGAATATTTCTACCTAAGAACTGCATGTCCCCCCCACCTTCAGTGTGACAATCAGACTGCAAAGCTACATCTGATTGGAGTAGGAGGTGGGTCCGCCCACAGGACTGTATTCTGATACCTGCTCCTGGTCTCCCTGGGCGCTGTAGCCTCCTGACTGGTCAAAACTGCCCTGGTTGTAGGGCTGCTGCTGGTTGATTGTCTCAGCCTGTTTTTCGGGAGGCGCTCCAGCGTACCGAGCTGGTCCTCCTTTATGCCAACCAGTCTCCTTGAAGACAAACCAGATGTTTCCTGCCCACAGGACGAAGTTTAGGAAGCCAAACACCTGGGGAGAGACAGAGGTAACACTTTATTTGGATAGTCCATCTGTCGCTGCTCTAAAGACTAGTAAGATCAGTAAGATTTCAACTATCTACTAACCCTAACCTTAACCATTATTCCAAACCTAACTGTAAACTTAGCAAGCAGTTGCTCATCAACAGATAGTTTGTTGACAGTAGGACCATCTGTAGAGTATCTACAGATGGACTAGCTGGACTATCTAAATAAAGTGTGACTGAGACAGAGTATCACAGCAAAACAAACATACTATGGTTTATAATGTGTGTTTTGGTAGTGTGCAGTTCGCATTCGGACGCACCACAGAGGTATTGAGGCCTGACCAGCGGGGTCCTTGCACTGAGCCACACTTGTTGGTCATGACCTTACAGGCAGACATGAGCTCCTGCACCTCATCTGGGTCTGTGGCCACCTTGATGTCCGACAGGGCTTTAGCCCAGGCTGAAGAACTGACCAGCCACATGAAGGAGAACACCACGGTCACTATAAAGTCCTGAGGGGGAGGGGGACATGTTACTAAATATTGTTCAAGTTACTGTTTGCACAACCAGCAGATGTCAAAGGTGCAGGGACTGAGTATAATATAGAAAATATATTGTCTGTAATATATATTGGCACATGGAAGCACTACAAACACATAGCATACTATCTTATTCAAAATGTAGATTTGAACACGGAAAAGCGTGAAAGGTGAGCAGCTCACGATCAGAGGGCCTCGGTTATTTTCGCGGTACTTGTTCTGGAAGAAGATGTAGACTATGGTGGCCATGAAGGAGTAGAGGAAGGCGAACACAGCGATGGTGACAAAGAACTCAGCCGAGGAAGTGTAGTCCCCGATGAGAAAGAGCCTCTCCCTCCTCCTCCCCTCACACAGCGGAGCCTCGAAGGACACCTGGTGCAACCTTCCACAGAGAGGGGAACAGAGGAGTCTAAAACACCTGTAGTCACTCTTTAAATAATGGAGAAAATAAGTCTGTCAAAAGTAATCAAAAGACCACTGAGGCTCTTATATCGTGTGTCTCTGAGTGAAATATTAGCAAAGCTACCACTGACAGCATTTTAGACATCTTGTCTGGTGCTAATCAATGTGTTTGGCCTCAGCTTACACAGTGCTACACAGATGGATCTTAATTGCCTTGACTAAATCTTCCATATGGTGTTAGAAAATACATCTGACATTGTCTCAAATATTAAACCCACTAGGCTGGTGTTGAAACGTATACTTCACACGCACGCACATTCGTACGCAAATAAACAGTAACACATTGACCAAGAAGACATTTTAATGAGGGGCAATCGTTCTGGAGATGATGACTCCTATTCTCTTTGGATGATTTAAAATGTTAACGGGGCTGCACTGCACTCTTTTTACTGCTGCTGATCTTATCGACTCGTTCAGTCCGAAGAACAAATATTGACTCATTTCATTCATTTGAGTCAGTAATGCCAGACCGCGCAGGACCCCCTACCGGCGAACGATTAACTAAAAACAAATGATTCTACAAGCCTCTCGTTCATCATAGGGTGCTTATCGGAGCTGTCATTTGTGACTGGGATTTACAAAAATGTGCTTCAAACATTTGTGATGGCTAGGCATATAAATAAGATTATTTATTGATACCTTTGAAATTATGTTAAATTGCGGCAGCAACCAGATTAGATTGTGGATGACTCTTTTTGAAATTACTTGTCTACCGCGAGGGAGATAAGCACATAACGTTTGCGAACTGCAGCAGCCCCCCAATCGATTAATGAACGAGTTCGAGTTTGTTGAGCAAAGGCAGGCCGTGAAGTCTGTGTTTTGGTTTGACAAAGCTGTGTCCATCAATAACATTCAATAATCAATTAATTACATTCATTCTTGCACCATACGATAAATTATTAGTTGTAAATATGTATTTCTCACATAATAATCCGGCTGTATGATTCATTGTGGCAAGCAGGTCAAACTAAAATGAATGAGTCACTTGGAAAAATGTATCATGACCCTCGAGTCAGTAAAAAATAATAATAATAATAATTAATTTTATAATAAATAATAAAAATAAAAATAATAATAATTTAAAAAGAAAGAATCGTTTGCGAACTGCACATCACTAATTCGTATTATCTGTCTGAAATGTTACGAGAGAAAGTTTCGTACCTAAAAGGGTAGGAAAAATCGATGCCAATACTGAGGTTGCTGCTGGCCTTGTCAAGCTGGCAGTCCACACTAACCCACAGCTGTCCACTGTAGCCTCCACATGTCGCAAATGCAAAAATTGAAAAAAGCTGTTGAGAAACACAAACAAAAAGCACAACATTATTGAATTGGAACTCTGTTCAGGAGTAAATTGCCTAACCATTTAATAACTCATCTGTTTAAAGTCTGAGAGGACATGACTAAAGACCCAACAAACTGAGAACTAGAAGAACCTCAGGGATAACATGTCTTGCTGTCATTTCCTCTCAAATATTTATGCATCCATCAATTCAAATCAAACTTTATTTGTCACATGCGCCAAATACAACTAGTGTAGGTAGACCTTACTGTGAATTGCTTACTTATAAGCCATTAACCAACAGTGCAGTTCATGAAGAGTTAAGAAAATATTCACCAAATAAACTAAAGTAAAAATAAAAAAGGTTACACAATAACGAGGCTATATACAGGGGGTACTGGTACAGAGTCAGTGTGTGGGGGTACATGTTAGTTGAGGTCATTTGAACATGTAGGTAGGGGTGAAGTGACTGCATAGATAATAAACAGCAAGTAGCAGCAGAGCACAAAACAAATGTGTGTGGGGTGGGGGGGGGGGGGGGGGGTCAATGTAATAGTCCGGTGTCCATTTGATTAATTGTTCAGCAGTCTTATGGCTTGGGGGTAGAAGCTGTTAAGGAGCCTTTGGTCGTAGACTTGGCGCTAAGGTACCGCTTGCCGTGCGGTAGCAGAGAAAACAGTCTATAACTTGGGTGACTGGAGTCCATGACAATTTTATGTGCTTTCCTCTGACACCGCCTAGTATATCGGTCCTGGATGGCAGGAAGCTTGGCCCCAGTGATGTACTGGGCCGTACGCACTACCCTCTGTAGAGCCTTACGGTCAGATGCCGAGTAGTTGCCATACCAGGCGGTGATGCAACTGGTCACTATGCTCTCGATGGTGCAGCTGTATAACTTTTTGAGGATCTGGGGACCCATGCCAAATCAGCTGTCATGTCAAAGATAAACATGAAGGCCAAGCTAGCAGCACTAATCCCTCCAAACAATTGTTTTGTCTTCCGGCAGGCAAAGCAGTGTTCAATTTCAATTAGACCTCCTCCCACACACAGGTAATTCACATCCAGAACCACTATAGAAAAGGTCCATAGAGTTGGTGGAATTGCTGTTTAATTAATTGCCATTTGCGCAGCTGGGCCAGAGCGCTTTAATTAGGTCAGGCGGAAATGTCCGACAGATCTCATCTCATTAAAAGGAGGAAATCGTCCCAACTCTTGTCTAATCCAGACATTCTGTGCGTCCACGAATCAACCGATTCTGTTATCTTTCATCAAAACTATCTGTAGCAATCGGGAGAGCGGGTCCTCAGTTATTGTTTATAGTTATTACCGCAGAGCCCGGCTTGGAGCGCAAGCTTCAAACCTATTGTGTTATGTCAATGGACAATGATCACGGACCTATAGAACATCACAGGCCAATTATGCCATTGATATCTGGTTAAAATGTAACGAAATGACATGTACATATGAAAATAAACCTGGAAGGATGAAATATGAAATGTCATTATTATTTGGTGAATTGATAAATCCTGATATCAAACTGATTGAGATTATAGACTGAATAATTGATAACTGATCGATTTATTTGCATTATTATTCTCATGATTATGATTTATGGTTAGGATCCTAAATTACTCAATCATGATTCCTATTGAACTGAATGACCTAATTATGTTCATAATGATTGTTATGATTAGACTTTTGTGATTATGAATTTGATTGGATACATGTTATTCTGTTTCCTTTTGTTATGCAGCACAGACAGACTACCCAGTAAATAAATATACCACGTTGTGGTTTAAGGAATTCCTGCCTCAGTCTCCTCCAGTCCTCTGTCATCTTACCCATGACCACCTGTTCACCTTCACTATTGTCAGTCTGTCTAGCTACCCACACAGATTCCAATAATCGTTCAACCACTCTCTCTGTGGTGGACTCACCCTGCAGACTTATACAGAGGCAGCGATACGGCTATGGCTAACAATGTCTGGAGTACCCACCCAAGGAAGAGTGAGACAGGTTGAGAAAGACAGAGACACACAGAGAACGAAACAGAGAAGAAACCCTTCAACGTGAAGGATCTTTATAGTGTAAATTACAGGCCTGACAAAGTACAGTTGAAGACGGAAGTTTATATACACGTAGGTTGGAGTCATTAAAACTCGTTTTTCAACCACTCCACACATTTCTTGTAAACAAACTATAGTTTTGGCAAGTCGGGTTCGGACATCTACTTTTTGCATGACACAAATAATTTTTCCAACAATTGTTTACAGACAGATTATTTCACTTATAATTCACCGTATCACAATTCCAGTGGGTCAGAAGTTTACATACACTAAGTTAACCACTTGGAAAAATTCAGAAAATTATGTCATAGCTTTAGAAGCTTCTGATAGGCCAATTGACATCATTTGAGTCAATTGGAGGTGAACCTGTGGATGTATTTCAAGGCCTACCTTCACACTCAGTGCCTCTTTGCTTGACATCATGGGAAAATCAAAAGAAATCAGCCAAGACCTCAGAAAATAAATTGTAGACCTCCACAAGTCTGGTTCATCCTTGGGAGCAATTTACAAACACCTGAAGGTAGCACGTTCATCTGTACAAACAATAGTACGCAAGTATAAACACCATGGGACCACGCAGCCGTCATACCGCTCAAGGAGGAGACACATTCTGTCTCCTAGAGATGAACGTACTTTGGTGCAAAAAGTGCAAATCAAATCCAGAACAACAGCAAAGGATCTTGTGAAGATGCTGGAGGAAACGGGTACAAAAGTATCTATATCCACAGTAAAACGAGTCCTATATCGACATAACCTGAAAGGCCACTCAGCAAGGAAGAAGCCACTGCTCCAAAACCAGCATAAAAAAGCCAGACTACGGTTTTCAACTGCACATTGGGACAAAGATTGTACTTTTTGGAGAAATGTCCTCTGGTCTGAAGAAACAAAAATAGAACTGTTTGGCCATAATGACCATTGTTATGTTTGGAGGAAAAAGAGAGAGGTTTGCAAGCCAAATAACACCATCACAACAGTGAAGCATAGTGGTGGCAACATCATGTTGTGGGAGTGCTTTGCTGCAGGAGGTACTGGTGCCCTTCCCAAAATAGATGGCTTCATGAGGATGGACAATTATGTGGATATATTGAAGCAACATCTCAAGACATCAGTTGGTCGCAAATGGGTCTTCCAAATGGACAATAACCCCAAGCATATTTCCAAAATGGCTTAAGGACAACAAAGTCAAGGTATTGGAGTGGCCATCACAAAGCCCTGACCTCAATCCGACAGAAAATTTGTGGGCAGAACTGAAAAGGCGTGTGCGAGCAAGGAGGCCTACAAATCTGATTCAGTTACACCAGCTCTGTCAGGAGGAATGGGCCAAAATTCACCCATCTCACCTCATTTGCTCACATTTTTCTACTGTATTATTGACTGTATGTTTGTTTTACTCCATGCTCCATGGGTAACTCTGTGTTGTTATATGTGTCGAACTGCTTTGCTTTATCTTGGCCAGGTCGCAATTGTAAATGAGAACTTGTTCTCAACTTGCCTACCTGGTTAAATAAAGGTGAAAAATGTAAAAAATAAAAAATAAACTGAGTTTAAATGTATTCGGCTAAGGTGTATGTAAACTACCGACTTCAACTGTAAAACAGTCAGAGGAAATACTGTCATTAGAGAAAACAATAGTCATAATCATACTCAACAGGGAGAGTTAGGCAAGCATGGTCATTCTGTAGCAGTTGAGTAGGAAAGGGAAAGGGGGATACCTAGTCAGTTTTACAACTGAATGCATTCAACTGAAATGTGTCTTCCGCATTTATCCCAACCCCTCTGAATCAGAGAAGTGCGGGGGGCTGCCATAATCGACATCCACGTCTCCGGCGCCCAGGGAACAGTGGGTTAACGGCCTTGCTCAGGTGCAGAATGGCAGAACCTTTCTGGTCCAACGCTCTAACCAACTAGAGCAGGGCTGAACCCAGCAACCCTGCAGTAACAGGGCAAGAACAATACCTACGCCATTAAGGTCCAGACCTGTTGGCTGTAGCTGTGCTGTGCTGACATACAGATGGGCTATAATACTCCAATACACTTGTAATGTCTATGATTGGATCATTGAGGGAGATATGAGGGTCAGTACTGGAGTACCTTAAGGGAGGTGTTGGAAGAATGAGGAACAATAACATTTAATATGATTTAATACACGTCCTGTACTTAAAGCAACGTAGTGGTTTTGAGTGTGCTCCCTAATCCTAGAGCCTGGGGGATTGTTCTTCCTCTGAGGCCAGGACTAATGGGGTGTTACCAATTGTATCTGGGACTATCGGGAGGAATCACAGGCTGTGACAAATGCAGATGTGTAGTTTAATATTGCATAGGTTATCATTTCTATTGTAAAAATACAAACAAATAACTCTCTGTGGCAATGATAGAAGAAAATCCTACGGTTATAGGGAAAAAAACTGTGATTCCATGTATTCATTGTATCTGGTGAATTTCATGACGTAATTACAACCAAATGAAAGAAAGCAAAAGATACAACATCCCTTTGAGGTAACACCTCCCTGTCTATAGTTCTTCAGTGAGATGTTTCTAATACCTATGAAAACGCATATAGAGGTTCTACCTCAAGACGCAGATTAGTGTTATAAGCCTGACATGACAGCTTGGAGGTAGTTATATTAATCACAGTAGTCTACACCACTGAGCATTGAACCTCGGCTCCAAACTCTGTCTCAAACCAGGTATATGTACCCAGATACTTTTGTATAGTGTATCTGAGTGTATGTGGACACCCCTTCAAATTAGTGGATTTGGCTATTTCAGCCACACCTGTTGCTGACAGGTGTATAAAATCGAGCACACTGCCATGCAATCTCCACAGACAAACATTGGCAGTAGACTGGGCTTATTGTAGAGCTCAGTGACTTTCAACGAGGCACCGTCATAGGATGCCACCTTTCCAACTTGTCAAATTTTGGACCTGCTAGAGCTGCCCCAGTCAACTGCAAGTGCTGTTATTGTGAAGTGGAAATGTCTAGGATCAACAACAGCCGCAAAGTGCTAGGCCACACAGCTCACAAAACGGGACCGAGAACTGAAGAGCATAGCGCGTAAAAATCGTCTGTCCTCGGTTGCAACACTTACT
The DNA here is from genome assembly GCF_034236695.1 of Oncorhynchus nerka. Lineage (NCBI taxonomy): Eukaryota > Metazoa > Chordata > Actinopteri > Salmoniformes > Salmonidae > Oncorhynchus > Oncorhynchus nerka. Next base: position 55,970,577 of record NC_088397.1, read on the forward strand.
ACCGGAAGCAACACAACACTCCATCTGGAAGCAACATCAGCACAAGAACTGTTCGTCTGGAGCTTCATGAAATGGGTTTCCCTGGCCGAGCAGCCTCACACAAGCCTAAGATCACCATGCGCAATGCCAAGTGTCGGCTGGAGAGGTGTAAAGCTGGAAGCCATTGGACTGGAGAAGTGGAAACGATCTCTGGAGTGATGAATCTGGGTTTGGCAGATGCTAGGAGAAAGCTCCCTGCCCGAATGCATAGTGCGAACTCTAAAGTTTGGTGGAGGAGGAATAATGGTTTTGGCTAGGCCCCTTAGATCCAGTGAAGGGAAATCTTAACACTACAGCATAACACTACACATTCTAGACGATTCTGTGCTTCCAACTTTGTATCAACAGTTTGGGGAAGGCCCTTTCCTGTTTCAGCATGAGGTCCACGCAGAAAGTGTTTGTTGAAAAAGAGGGCACCCACGGAACACATGTTAATTGAATCAGGCACCAACAAAACAGACATAGGATGGAAGAAATTGGAGAGAACTAGCGTATGATGGACAGTGGCCTATGTTCCATGAAGAGCAATGGGCCTAATACTTGTTGGATTATACTTTGTTTTTGCCTCTGTGGTTTGACGAAATTATGTTGAACTACTTCAGTTAAGCACTCTAAAGATGAATCTCACTAGTTATTTCCTTGTCTCCTCTCCTTCATACCCACTGATCTGAAAAACAGCCTAGTTTCTTCATCAAAGACACAGGGTAGAGTCCCCCCAAGCGGTAAAGAGAGAAGCAGCAGTACCTCCACTACAAGTCCCTCTCAATGCATCTCAGCAGGACACACCATCTCCTACTCTTTATCTTGGTTTCTCCAAGCCCATTTTCCATATAAAGCTATTTGCCTACAGGCTGCTCAAAACCATGATCACCATAATCAGAGCTGAGACCTACTTAGCATGCAGCTCCATTCCGCCATTACAGGCAGCTGGATGGCCAGCTTGCCAAAAGGAGGAGAGTTGGCAGTTTGGTTTCAATTCCTGGAAAGGCTGATTAAATGTCTTCTGACATTTTCAGATAATGCAGTTTGACCTCACACACTCACCTGGGTACGAGCGTCAGTATTGACTAACTGGTCTATTAACCAATTTACTGCCTGGTGCTCAGGCTGAGGTCTTTTCAAACAGCTCATAATTTTCACAACTTCACAGTATTATTCCAACCTCATATCGCAGAAATGCACTGAGTATACAAAACATTAAGAACACCTGCTCTTTCCATGACATAGACTGACTGACCAGGTAAATCGCAGTGAAAGCTATGATCCCTTATTGATGTGGGGGGTGGGGTGTTCCTAATGTTTGGTATACTCAATATATATATGTAAATCACAGGGAAATCATGTTTTAGCCTGCACTGGGCCATTAAGAGTGTACCGTTCAGTTTGCTTCCCTCTACTGGAGGTAATGGGTACTACTGAGCACTAACTACAGTGAAGATGGAAGCCCTTCCATTAACGGACAATTAATTGAAAACATTTAACTTTTAATAACCCTAAATGCGGCATTTAAAACTGTTACAAAAGAGAGTGAAAGTGCATGCTTGAACTAATGTACAATAACTGAACATCACATTCGTCATGTGCTGTACACCACATATTGCCACAGCCACTATCAGGTGATCCGTGCCACCTTGTGGTGGTAAATGGATAATAAGGGGAAGGTAGTGTAGTAAGTAGGTAGTGTAGTAAGTAGGTAGTGTAGTAAGTAGGTAGTGTAGTAAGTAGGTTGTGTTGTAAGTAGGTAGTGTAGTAAGTAGGTAGTGTTGTAAGTAGGTTGTGTAGTAAGTAGGTAGTGTAGTAAGTAGGTAGAGTAGTAGGTAGGTAGTGTAGTAAGTAGGTAGAGTAGTAAGTAGGTAGTGTAGTAAGTAGGTAGTGTAGTAAGTAGGTAGTGTAGTAAGTAGGTCGTGTAGTAAGTAGGTAGTGTAGTAAGTAGGTAGACCGTGCAGTCCAGTGTGGGAAGTGTTTCATTAATAGAGCTGTAATGTGTTCCTGGTTAGGTTGCTGGCTGAGACAGCTTTATGTCATCTCCTTCTTTAATTAACTGAGCTTCATATATCCACAGTGCATGAGAGATTGTGTGTGTGTGTGTGTGTGTGTGTGTGTGTGTGTGTGTGTGTGTGAGAGAGAGAGAGAGAGCGAGAGAGAGAGAGACCCAATCACAATTCACAGAATCATGAAAAATAAAAAATCCTAATTTCATTCTGCATGACACACGCCTATCCTGCATAAATCAAAGATCGATAAAGGTAACGAAATCTCCATCTGGCCATCCCATAGTCCTGCTCTCTGTCCTCTCCAAAGCAGTACAGTGGCTCCATCTGTGTGCTAGCTGCCATGGAGCATTTTGTATTCTCCCTAAGGTGGCATTGCAAGAGAGGAGCACATACGGTGTCCAGCAGTGAGCAGAACAGGATGATAGGCTAAGAGAGGACATTCTAAAGCACATCTACAATGTACTGTATCAGTCTCTCCGTTTCCCAAGGTATACTGTAAGTCACTTGTCATTGTCAAATTTCAAGCACAGAGAAACACAGCAGGATGGCAGAAACAAATACATTCAGTGCTTTAAGTTCTGCGATATGGCATCTACCTCTAACATCACACTGTTCTGGTTGAGAGGGATCAGGGGCTTATGAAAAGCAAACAAGCACACACAAACAACCCACGGTGCACAGATGTCAGTTCAACGTCTAGTTATGATTTACATTTGGTTGAGTTGTCAACTAACATTTCTTTATTAAAATGTGAAATCAACAAAAAGTGTCACCATGTCATTGGATTTAGGTGAAAAATTAGGTGAAAAAAATCCAATCAGTTTCCCACATCGATCCAACGTCACATGACATTTTTTGTTCGAAACGACAAAGAAACCATGTTAATTCAGTTTTTTCGCAGTGGGAGTGTTGGGTAGTAACAGATTACATGTAACGGGGATTATGTAATCTGATTACAAAAAATAACTAATCAACCCAGATTACTTTTTTTATTTTTATGAATCGGATTACATTCTTAAAAACAGCCAATTACATTTGGGACAATTTGATAAAACTGTGTCATCATTGTTGTCATTTAGCGCACCATTAAGACTTCTCACATGCTCTCAGAAATGATATTGTTCTGCTGATTGCCCTTGAAGGGTGGATGGCTTTTGGATTCAAACTGGTTGAATGAATAGAGGCTTCCAAAACATTTACACCTTGCTCAATGGTCAATCAGACAGCAGTCTGGACTACAGAGTTCCTTTGCTTTGAAGCAGTGCAGTTTCACTCTCTCTCTCACGCCTTTGTGAAATGCTTTCTGATTGTACAATATTTCAAAATGTAATTGCGGGAAAAACACTGTATTGAAAGCAACAACTATTGTTACTGTTGAAGAAAAAAGGGTCCCAGCTTTCTGGTCTGAATTGTATTTCATATTGAAAAAAGGGCACTCACAGCAATTAAAGGTGGGTGGCGTCATGCCTCTCCTGTGAAGATCTGAAGGATCAGGTTACAGTGGGTTGGCTCTACGCTCTCTCGTAGAGTGGGAGAGCGGGAAGTCGGCTGTTTCATGACAGTCGTAAATACAGAAACTCCTTTCCCCACTCTGCCAAAATGAAAGTTGGAATCCCTTTGTTACCAGAGAGAAATACTTTTCAGTACAGTAACCTCAAAAGGTTATATATATTTCTGTATTCCAACCAGTTTTAATGGTCCGTGTGTATTTAAACAATAACCATGTCCAACATTTACTGTGTGGTGATATCATTAGACGTTATAATGGAAACACTAACTTTAAGAGCTTTCACAACGTATTTATCAGATTTACATCTAGCTGTTGTGGGGTGGCAGGTAGCCTAGTGGTTAGAGTGTTGGGCCAGTAACCCGAAAGGTTGCTGGATTGAATCCCCGAGCTGACAAGGTAAAAATCTGTTGTTCTGCTCCTGAACAAGGCAGTTAACCCACAATTCCTTGGTAGGCTGTCATTGTAAATTTGAATTTCTTAACTGACTTGCCTAGTTAAATAAAATAACATAAGATTAAATATTTGTGAGAAGATTAAATGTGACTTTAGTATTCTAAATGAGAAAATGTTAGTTTTTTATGTAAAGATTATCCAGTCAGTGGCCACGCCATCATGAGCACAGCTATTATAGCCAAACGTCATTGAATGCCCCTTTCCACAGAGTTAATAAAAGGACTTGTGACAAAATGTACATTTAGTCAAGATAACGCAGGGATGCGGTCCCCACGTTGAAATGGCTACCACTCTATAGACCAAGCAGACTAAGGCATGAGCCGGATGTTGCAAAATGCTTTAAACAACTGCATTACCAAAGGACAAGACCAGAGAGCATGTAGCAGTAGCTACATGTTGAAATGGTTAAAGACATCTACAAACTAAAGACCAATTAGACTGGTAAACGCATCCAATCTAAGAACAATGGTACTCTGAAAGATCCATTCTCAAGAACATTTCCAAATGGTACTCTGACGTATCTATTATAAAAAGCTAGTGGTTCCTCCTTTAAAAGTTGCGTCATACTGCGGCACACCTTGCGTGCTGCCGCAGCATTCTGTGGCATGTCATTTAACTGTCAGCCATTTTTTCTGTTATTGCAAGTTTGACAACCAGAGGGAATCTTTGAGAAGCACTTGATAATATTCCGAATTGTCACGGTCGTCGTATACAGGAGACCAAGGTGCAGCGTTGTAAGCGTGCATACTTCTTTAATCAAAGAAATACTGAACAAAACAACAAAACCATGAAGCTAATATGGCTAGTGCAGACAGGCAACTAAACATAGAATAACAACCCACAAAATACCCAAAGAATATGGCTACCTAAATATGGTCCCCAATCAGAGACAACGATAAACAGCTGTCTCTGATTGAGAACCAATCTAGGCAACCATAGACATATAAACACCTAGACTTACAAAAACCCCTAGACATACAAAACCCCTAGACATACAAAAACCCATAGACAATACAAAAACTAAACAAACTACCCTCGTCACATCCTGACCTAACCAAAATAATAAAGAAAACAAAGATAACTAAGGTCAGGGCGTGACACGTATTGGCATTACCAGAGAATTTAAAACCTTATAACATAGTATATGGGATTGATTTTTATGAAATTTTGCTGAATTAATTTGATTAATATTATGATGTTTCTATTCAGAGATAAACGAAAAACGAAACCCTCAGGGTCTATTGTTCAGCTATTAGCCCCTCTCCCTAATTTGCAACAAACTGTTGTTGTTCCCATCTCGTTCCTTTCCCTCTTCCAGGTGTCATCATTCTGCGCCTGAGTGGCTCGCTTGTGGGCGTGCTGTCAGGATATGGCAGCATCTTCGGTGGTGCGTCAAGAATTCTGCATACAGTATCAAGTTTGTATGAAGTTGTGGCTATTCACAGACAAATTGTTATATGCTATGGAGGTATATTTGTGTCTTTTTGTCGAGAGCAATTTCTTTTCTTTTCTAGAAAAATAATTGTTCTGAAAGCAACCTTTTTCCGACACAAAGGAAGGCATAGCGGACACCTACGAAGAAGGACTGTGTGATGATGACATCTCAGGTAAGCAGCACTGGGCGTTCTTCCGTCCAACTTTTACATTGCTAGTAGTTAGCTCCTACGATTCAGTGTCGGTTCATAACATTCTACTATATTACTTACATACAGTGCAATAAAGTATTCATCCCACTTGGCATTTTTCCTATTTTGTTGCATTACAACCTGTAATTGAATTTGATTTTTATTTGGATTTCATGTAATGGACATACACAAAATTGTCCAAATTGGTGAAGTGAAATGAAAAAAATTACTTGTTTCAAAAAATGCAAAAAAATAACAAACGGAAAAGTGGTGTGTGCATATGTATTCACCCCCCCATATGTATTCACCCCCGATATGTATTCACCCCCCATATGTATTCACCCCCATATGTATTCACCCCCCATATGTATTCACCCCTGAAGCCCCTAAATAAGATCTGGTGCAACCAATTACCTTCAGAAGTCACATATTTAGTTAGATTGCACACAGATGGACTTTATTTAAGTGTCACATGACCTGTCACATGATCTCATTATATATACACCTGTTCTGAAAGGCCCCAGAGTCTGCAACACCACTAAGCAAGGGGTACCACCAAGCAAGCAGCACCATGAAGACCAATGAGCTCTCCAAACAGGTCAGGGACAAAGTTGTGGAGAAGTACAGATCAGGGTTGGAATATTTAAAACATATCCAGAACCCACGGACCAAGCAATGAAGACATTAATCAGAGAGGTAACAAAGAGCCCAAAGATAACCCTGAAGGAGCTGCAAAGCTCCACAGCGGAAATTGGAGTATCTGTCCATAGGACCACTTTAAGCCGTACACTCCACAGAGCTGGGCTTTACGGAAGAGTTGCCAGAAAAAAAGGCATTGCTTAAAGAAAAAAATAAGCAAACATGTTTGGTGTTCGCCAAAAGGCATGCGGGAGACTCCCCAAACATATGGAAGAAGGTACTCTGGTCAGATGAGATTAAAATGTAGCTTTTCGGCCATCAAGGAAAAGGTATGTCTGGCTCAACCCCAACATCTCTCATCATCCAGAGAACAGAATCCACACAGTGAAGCATGGTGGTGGCAGCATCATGCTGTGGGGATGTTTTTCATCTGCAAAGACTAGGAAATTGTTCAGAATTGAAGGAATGACGAATGGCACTAAATACAGGGAAATTCTTGAGGGAAACCTGTTTCAGTCATCCAGAGATTTGAGACAGGGACGGAGGTTCACCTTCCAGCAGGACAATGACACTAAGCATACTGCTAAAGTAACACTTGAGTGATTGAATGGGAAACATTTAAATGTCTTGGAATGGCTTAGTCAAAGTCCAGACCTCAATCCAATTGAGAATCTGTGGTATGACTTAAAGATTGCTGTACACCAGTGGAACCCATCCAACAATGTTGCCTTGAAGAATGGGCAAACATACCAGTGGCTAGATGTGCCAAGCTTATAGAGACATACCCCAATAGACTTGCAGCTGTAATTGCTGCAAAAGGTGGCTCTACAAAGTATTAACTTTGGGGGGGTGAATAGTTATAAACGCTCAAGTTCTGTTTTTTCTTATTTCTTTTTTGTTTCACAATAGATAATATTTAGCATCTTCAAAGTGGTAGGCATGTTGTGTAAATCAAATGATACAACCCCCACCATTTAATTTTTATTTTTTTAAATCCAGGTTGTAAGGCAACAAAATAGGAAAAATGCCAAGGTGGGTGAATACTTTCACAAGCCACTGCAAATACCATAGAATGATAAATCATGCAATTATTATTTCCAAGCTAACTAAAAGCATTTAGCTACGAATCCCTGTTCTCGCCATTTTCAGTTGAATGAATCTAACTTTCTTTCATGGCAACTCATAAGCAGGCCATGTCATATTTGTTTCATAGTCGATATATAATCATATTTCATGACAGTGTAATTGTTAGCTTTTTTTTTTTACAGAGGGATGAAAGAACACAATATATCTGTCAGGGAATGCTATTCTGATATGTCAGATGAAGAGTTAGACCAGAAAGTCAGGGCCATTAATGCAAGGATGCCCAATGTGGGCTTTAGAATGGTCAAAGAAGTCTCAGAGCAATGGGCCATCGTGTACAATGGAGAAAAGTTAGAGAGTCTTTGCAGTGTGTAGATGGTGCAGGTATCATTGCATATTTCCCATCAACGAATGAACAACCACTCTACCAGTCTGGCGTTAAGCTTTCTGTGCTGTATTGACGTATCCTGAAAATGGCATCTGCTCCTTTAGATTGAACGGTTATATCTCAGTTATTGTTTTCATATCTACAGAAAAATAAGCAATTTTCTTTACTTTCGGAGAGCGAGCTGATCAAGGGGTCGAAAATGTAGCTATTGCCAGATGCTCACTGTTCGAGGAACAGGCCGTGGAAGCTTTATTGCTGGCAAAAGTGTCCATCACCAGAGGTAATTAAACTATTCTGTGTTTTTCTCTCTTCCTCTCTGCCTGTCTTGTTGTACATGGAACCAGTCTCACATGGATTAATTTAAAAACCCTTAAGATGTCAGCTGCTAATTTTCAGATTTACACCACATGAACACATCCATTTTCACTGGACTATCTGTTGCTATCTGTTGCTGCCAAGTCATAATTTCCCTGGGGGTTAGCCTTGCAATAACCAAGTGGTGAGACACAGCCCTCTATATTTAAATGTTTCAGGTACACTCCGATAGGTGTCTGCATCACATACAGTATCTTCTATTGACATTATCTTCTATTGTTTATCCTCATGTGTCTGTTTTTCAGCATAAAGTACTCTGTAGCCACTTATTGTGGACATCAGGTGAGACCACACACACACAATAACAGTCTCTCTCCTTCACTTCATCCCTCTCCCCCTTCTCTCTAAATCCTCTAGGTTATATCAGCTGTGTGTGTTGGAGAACCCCTCCCGCATCTGAACTGGCTGACACAGCATGATCATAGGGGAGAGGTCACTTGGTCGGGTCAACAGGAAGTATTATTAAAAATATGCTTTACATTGAAATACAGATAGAGATGTAGTAGTCCCAGAGTTAATGATCCAAGGTCAGTATTCCATTCACCTCCTGATGATTATGATGACTGACCGTGTTAGAATAAAAAAAACAAGGCCTAATCATGCTCTCTCTCTCTATCCATATGTCTCTCGACAGCAGGTATGTTTTGATGTGAGAGAGGAAGCCAGTCCCGTCATCACCACCTTAATAACTTCTTATGGATAGGGGGCAGCATTTTCACGTTTGGATGAAACGTGTGCCCAGAGTAAACTGCCTCCTACTCAGTCCCAGATGCAAATATATGCATGATATTAGTATTATTGGATAGAAAACACTCTGAAGTTTCTAAAACTGTTTGAACGATGTCTGTGAGTATAACAGAACTTATATAGCAGGCAAAAACCTGAGACAAAATCCAACCAGGAAGTGGGAAATCTGAGGTTTGTAGGTTTTCAACTCAGCCCCTATTGAATATACAGTGGGATATGGGTCATCTTGCACTTCCTACGGCTTCCACTAGATGTCAACAGTCTTTAGAACGTTGTTTCAGGCTTCTACTGTGAAGGGGGGTGAATGAGAGGGGAATGAGTCAGAGGTCTGCCAGCAGCCTCGGTCTCGTGATACGCGGTCATGACAAAGTTACCTCTCGTTCCATTGCTTTTCTACAGACAAATGAATTCTCCGGTTGGGACATTATTGAACATTCATGATAAAAACATCCTAAAGATTGATTCTATACATCGTTTGATTTGTTTCTACGACCAGTAATATAACTTTTTGGAATTTTCGTCTGACATTTCCGCTGGACTTGCCCGCGCCTCGTGAGTTTCGATTTGTTTACTAAACGCCCTAACAAAAGGAGGAATTTGGACATAAATGATGGACTTTATGGAACAAATCAAACATTTATTGTGGAACTGGGATTCCTGGGAGTGCATTCTGATGAAGATCATCAAAGGTAAGTGAATATTTATAATGCTATTTCTGAATTATGTTGACTCCAACATGGCGGATATATTCTTGGGTTGTGTATGTCGTCTGAGCGCCGTACTCAGATTATTGCATGATTAGCTTTTTCCGTAAAGTTTTTTTGAAATCTGACACAGATGTTGCATTAAGAAGTATATCTTTAAATCTGTGAATAACACTTGTATCTTTTATTAATGTTTATTATGAGTATTTCTGTGATTTGATGTGGTTCTGTGCAAATTCACGGGATGTTTTGGAGGCAAAGCCAAATGTAAACTGAGGTTTTTGGATATAAATATGAACTTGATCGAACAAAACATACATGTATTGTGTAACATGATGAAGAATATCAAAGGTTAGTGATTAATGTTTTTTGTGACTCCCTTCTTTGCTTGGAAAATCACTGTATGCTTTCTGTGACTAGTTGCTGACCTAACATAATGATATGTTCTGCTTTCGCCAAAAAGCTTTTTTGAAATCGGACACTGTGGTTGGATTAACAAGAATTGTAACTTTAAAATGGTGCCTAATACTTGTATGTTTGAGAAAATTGAATTATGAGATTTCTGTTGATTGAATTTGACACCCTGCAATTTCATTGGCTGTTGGCGAGGGGTTCCACTAGCGGAACGGGGTTCTACACCTCTCCCACCTCGTCTTTGTTCCTTGTTTTATAATGCACACCATATGTGCATAGAAGTAGAGATTGAACTTGTATTTATAATATAATATTACAATTATCATAATTATAATGTATGTATTATGTATTTGTAACACCTGGATAATGAACTTCTTTCAATAAAGCGTTTCACATTCTCCACGGGTTGAAATTAAGTATCTCATTGAAATACTATCCTGTGTCCTCAGATTAATGCAGATGAAGGGAGTTAGATATGCAGTTTTTTTCTGTATATATGAATTACAAATCAGCCTTTACTTAAATCATGTTTCTAGTCTATTGCACATGCAGACACAGCATCATTCAAAGAATGGAGTTTGATATGACTGAAAAATAATGTCTCAGAGATTCATACCTGAACTGCACATTTATTTGCCAAGGAAGAGTACATGATCAGTGAATATATTCAATGTACAGGCTACAATGTGGGAATCTCATGCGTGGTAATTACTACAGTACATGTGTATATAGGACTTGCATCCTTGGCACAATAAAGTTATTATATTCTACTCTATCCATAGGCTTCACTAATGCCATTCAGCCTTGAAGTTGATACAACAAGTATGATAGCGGAGATTCATAGATTTGTATGAATATTAGTTCAGAACCTAATGTTTTGGGGTCCATACACAGATCGGCTACATACTGTAGCTAGCCACCCATCCATAGGCATACAGTTATTTTCATCATCCACTACACTAAGTAAGTAAATAGTTAGCTAGTTATGTTACTTCAGCTGCATTGCAAGGCAAGCTTATACAATTGTACATTCAATTTGCAGTAAATGTTTTAGCTAGCTAGATTCTTCACATTCACTGTTTCACAAGATGGCAGCCTGGTTTGCTGGTTTTCTCAGGAGTCCCTAAAACATTAAACAACACAAATTACAAATGAATTCTCATGTAATAACACTAGCTAGCTAGCTGGCTAATGTTAGCTTGTCAGATAACTTCCTAAATAGCGATTTCGTAAATGTACTTTATGACAAAAAAATATGGACAAACGTTTGTCTCTACATAAACTAACATATTCCTCTCAATTGTAAATTTTTTCTTGACTCGTTATGACATTATAACTACTTACATTTGGTTCCACCGTAATGTTTTGTCAGCCATCTTCACCTAGGGACGGGTGGCTTGTTTCATTGGAACCACTCGATATGATTGGTCATATAAAAACCTTAGAGCACTAATTATGCATTTGGGTCCCAACTCCCCCTTGTGGTGGTCTGGAGCAATGAAGCCATGATGCTGGGTACCTCTAAGTCCCATGGTGTAAGCTCACAACTTTTAAAAGAGGAACCACTGTAAGACTACAAAATACTTTGATCTCTGGTGAACCACCAGAGACTTTCTGTCGACTGACTATCCAGCAGACGAACCGGCGATCGCAGAGAGGGACAACAAAGGCATACACTCGTAAATATGTAAATCACAATTTATTTTCGAATGGGCGGTTATTCATGTTCAAAGTATTAGCATTTCCATGAGTGTAGTTATTGACTGTAGGGACATGGGTCCTCTGAGTTTCCCACTCTTTAGCTGGCCCCACCCCTTTCCTTTGTCTACCAAGCCGTCATATCGGCTTAGCCCACTAGGGACTTTTCAGTGTATTATGTCGGTAACCAATGTATAACTATTGTGTGTGTGTGTTTATGTAATTCTGTGATTGATTAGTTAGTTAGTAAATAAATAATTAAGCCAATTTGTATATCGCTGATTCATAATTTGTTAGGGTGCATGCAGATATCCAAGGGTTTGTAACATTTAGGAATGAGACTGATGAGGTAATAATAACATTAATAAGTGACTATAATAAATAAGATATGAAAATATCGGAAGAGTCAATTTGGGAAATAGAGACTCTTTAAACATTTTCTCGTGGTGCCCTGACTTCCTAGTTAATTAAAGTTTACATGATTACTTTAATCACGTTAGGAATAATTACACATAGAGAATTGATTTGATAATATAACAGTCTTCATATTTAATGATCGTCACGCTACGACAGTGCATAGGCCGATACATGATAGTTATTGTTAGATATCAATTAAACAGCTAACTATCAGTGATATTAGGCTATATTTAGAGTTAGCGATCTAGCTAACCACTCCCTAAGGTGATTAACTAGCCCCAAATGAATTAGCCTATGTGATATTAGTCCCCAAATAGATGTAGACAAATTCATCTCAATTTAACAAAAACATCTGAAAATTCTGGACCCCTATTTTGATACTAAAATAATAACAATTTCCTAGTTGTCAAAACCCAAATTCATGACAATCACTGGTTGCACATAAAAATATATGGAATCATGCTGTTGTGCTTGAATAATACAATTTTAGTAGTCTAATACACGTATTAATGAAACACTTTGAATGATTTTATAATATAATAAGGCTACTATTTATTTATTATGTGACCCCATTGCAATTGTAGTGCGACCAACTGTAAATGTTAGTATGGGACCCTGTGACTATGCTCTTACACATACGTGAATTAAAGGATCTTTAGGCTATGCTCCCACACTAGACCCCAAATGGGAAATACAACTAAATGTTTTAAACGTTTTAAAATATGTCTCTTAAAAAATATGTTTTTAAATGTTTTAAGTAATCAAAAAGTAATCAGATTACGTTAACGATGACTTTATTTTTCATGCAACTGTAATCAGTAACGGATTACATTTATCAAGTAACCTGCCCAACCATGCGCACACACACACACACACACACACACACACACACACACACACACACACACAGTTAGACACATTTCACATACACACATAGACACATTTCACATACACACATAAACACAACAAGAGAGAGAGTGAGAGAGAGAGCAATTCTAAACTCACATTAGGGTAAAAGAATCCCGGGCCCACCCCATTCCCCCCCTCCTTCCCTCTCTCCCCCTCTCTTTCCTGCAGCTGCCTCCATTCCCTATGATTTTTTAGTCATTTACCACTCTCGTTTATAGTGGAGGCCTTTGAACAGGCGAGTGTGTCATTGTGAAGGGGAGTGTGTGCTAAGCCCCGTGCCTGTGTGTATATCAGTCTCTCCCAGCTGGGCTCCTGGGGGAGGGATAAGACCTGGGAGAGAAGCCTGGATGTGGGCTCGAATGGAGACTGGGAGAACGCTGGGAAAGAGGCTAGAATGAGGGCCGGGGAATGATTTATATTCTTTTGTCCTTCTAAATGAAATTCTATCCACACAGATTACCCCATCAGTTACACATACAGTACACACAATAAGCTACATCCCTAACCCCCCATGAAAACATACATGAGATAAATATATGAGAAAGACGGCTAGGATGGGCTCATGGACTCAACGAGAATAGAACGAGAGCAAGAGTGAGAACGGAGGATGAGGTGAAATTCAAATAGTGAGAAGAAGAGAACGCGCGAGGGGGTGCTAGAGGGATCATTAAGTGTGTAGTACAGGTGGAGCGTATGACAAGGACACTGTATTCACTCAGTCACTATCACTGAGGAGCCTAAGCACAGCATTCATCAGCTACACTTAGGTTCCCTCAGGCACTATAGACGCTGCTATCCACCTGTTCTATTAAAGACGTTAGGCCCACTTTGGGAACAAAAAGCCTGAAATCTTCTCTCTTTATGACTGCAGAAATCTGGACCATGTCTGCAGCCCATTACATGTTTTGATCCACCATCAAAAAACTCTGGGTCATATAGAGTCTATTACAACCAACCTGAATGCCAGGAACCCAGCTATTATACCATTATTACCAACGGGGTTAGAAAAACTAAACAGGGACATGATCATCACTACAGTACATCTCTCGGCTACTGTATTAAAGCCCACTTCAGGCTAACACGCTCAAGCTGTGCCTCTAAAAATATAAACACTCTCCAGTGACACTATGTGTGTGTGGGGACACACACACACACACACAAATTAACAATGTTACCATTGACTAGTTAGGAAGCTACAAATGGATCTATTTTGGTAAAAATATGTATTCTTTAAATGGTCTTGGGCCGTGGTGAGCCTACAATTTCAATAATATCCTATTTTGTATATCATCCTCTCTTTCTACCTATCTAGTCTTGAAAGAGGACCATCTTAGATATGTAATACTGTACTTTTAAGGGGCATAACTAACCCAACACACACTGTGATAACAGTCCTGATCAAGACATTATGGTAGAATCAAGTTCTCATGGCAGTTGATCTCCCTACATGAATGGTTTGTTCCCTGTCTAACCTATGACCCTCTCTCCCTATCTCCCCTGCTAAATCCTCCCACCCATCTCCCTGTAAGCTTGACTGACCATAAGCAGGCAGACAATCGCAATGTATTTTTATAACAGTGCTTCTTCATGCTCCTCTTCTCCCCTTGGGGTTTCCATGGCTACACAGCAGTGCAGTTAGTCAGCCTCAGCCACCAAACAGTAATATGATTTGACTGTGTTTGTGTGTGTGTGTGTGTGTGTGTGTGTGTGTTAGTACGCCTCCACACCCAGCAGTGGTACAATCCAAACAAGTGTTTGTGTGTGTGGATGGTGGGACAGCAGTTATTCTTTGTGTGTATTGGGACAATCAATGGGTCTGTGAGCGTACGTGACAGTGAATGTTTGTGCAAAAACCTATGAGTGAGTGTTAATTATACTATATGTAAGAGTTGACTCTTTGTAAATGCCACTTTACATCCATATTACTGTGCAAGTGAAATTCTTTCTGTTTTACTAAAGAGACGAGACACAAACGAGACACAAAAGTATGTTCACCTTGATGAATCTGTTAATAATGATTTTTGCTCTTGTTACAGAACTACGAACTTGTGAATAAGTTGGTACTCCGTCTCTGGAGAAAAAGCAACACCAGACCATTACGCGCTTCAAGCTTTTCCCTGTAGAGTTTCACTCACTGAGTGAGTAGCGTTCTGCCCCTGGCTCTGACATTGGGCCCTCTGAGCAAACAGGATGGGACAGGCTGTCCTTCTCCTGTCTGACTCGCAGACAGAGCCGAGGCCAGGCCAGGGAGGGACGTGAGCTCCTCCCTGACCTGGTGGGTTAGGGTTAGCAGGGCTAGATTCCAGCCTAAAGCTGCATCCACATGGGCCATATGACATTGGATTGGAACTGAAGAGTTCATTTTGCTTTGCATTCTGTTGATCTTGTAGGTTTGAAGCCAGATAGTGTTTCTTGAAGCTTTGGAAATTGACATGATCTGACTCCAGGGAGGTATGAGAGAGCAAGAAGAGAAAGACACAGAGAGAGACACAGACAGACAGACAGACAGACAGACAGACAGACAGACAGACAGACAGACAGACAGACAGACAGACAGACAGACAGACAGACAGACAGAGAGAGAGACAGAGAGAGTCAGACAGGGAGAGACAGACAGAGAGAGACAGACAGAGAGAGACAGACAGAGAGAGACAGAGAGGAGATTAATACTCCCTTGAGAAGGTTGAGAAGGTGCATATTATTATCTGAAATGGCAATTCCTCTTATTCAGCACCATTTGTGAAATAAAAATAGAGAAATCCCAACTTGTGTAAGGTTCTGTTTTCTTGAGCAGTACCTATACGCTGTCCTATGAAAACAATAAAATTGTGTCTAGTTGAGGCACCTGAGAAAGTTGTATAAAATATTTCACAGTCACAGTGAAGTCACAGATACTATACTGACATCTGACACAAATACATATTTGTTTGTCAGCAGTCAGTATTCTGAAAGAAACCTATCATCTGACACAAGAGCGCTATGCTGCAGGCAAGACAGTGACTGTACACTAATACAACTAGTTCAGTATTAGGATGCCCACACATGCACACACAACACACACACACACACACACACACACAGAGGAGTTGAAGCACATATCAAAGGCCAGCTTCTGCATGACTTGGGAGGGAGGAATTTACAGCTGTTTGGAGAATTGTGTGCCAGATACTGACAATAAAAAAATTAAAGTAACCTTTATTTAACTAGGCAACTCAGTTTCTTAATTACAATGACGGCCTACCGCGGAGAACGCTGGGCCAATTGTGCGCCGCCCTATGGGACTCCCAATCACGGCCGGATGTGATGCAGCCTGGATTCAAACCAGGTGCTGCAGTGACACCTCTTGCACTGAGATGCAGTGCCTTAGACCACTGCACCACTCGGGCACATGTGCCAGAGAGCCACAGCTGCATATTCGGAAATGTATGGGAGATGACCCATACATCCATGTCTACTGGAAAGGTTATGGACCACATATAACTCTGGAATAATCATCCACAAATAGATCATACAGACATAAAGATTGGTGCCGTTGTGTGCAGGACTACACAATTGTGTTTTTAAAATGTCATTGGTAATGTAAATGTCAGCACGGACCTAAACCCATCAGATTAAATGTGAGCGGCTCATCAACAAACTGAACAAACAACCATGACTCTTCAGCAATTTCAAAATAAGTCAGAACAAGTTTCCTCTACTACACTGTACATGCTTTGTAACGATTCTCCTCTTCGTCTGAGGAAGAGTAGTCAAGATCAGACCAACACGCAGCGTGGTAAGTGGTAAGTCTTCCTGGGGTCCATCAAAATTAAGGAAGCTATACATTTAAAAAACATTACAATACATTCATAACAGATTTCACAATATATTAAGTGTGTGCCTTCAGGCCTCTACTCTGCTCCCAGACATCTATAACACAACATCTATGTGTACATGTGTATATAGTGTTATCGTGAGATTGTATGCATGTGTCTATGTTTGTGTTGCTTCACAGTCCCCGCTGTGCCATAAGGTCTATTTGTATCTATTTTTTAAATCCAATTTTACTGCTGGCATGAGTTACTTTATATGTAATAGAGTTCCATGAAGTCATGGCTCTATGTAGGACTGTGAAGAGACCTCTGTGGCATGTCTTGTGGGGTATGCATGGGTGTTTGAGCTGTGTGCCAGTAGTTCAAACAGACAGCTTGGTGCATTCAACATGTCAATACCTCACACAAATACAAGTAGTGATGAAGTCAATCTCTCTTCCACTTTGAGCCAGGAGAGATTGACATGCAAATGATTAATATTAGCTCTCTGTGTACATCCAAGGGCCAGCCGTGCTACCCTGATCTGAGCCAATTGCAAGTCCCTCTTTGTGGCACCTGACCACACGACTGATCAGTAGCGCCAGGTGTGACACAACTAGGACCTGCCTTGTTGATAGCACTGTTAAGAATGCAGAGGAGCACTTTTTTATCCAAGTTGGCAGCCAATCAGTCTGTCCGTTTGATTCTTGTGAACACAGTTGTAAGTGTTTTTATGTTTGAATGACCCTGATACTGTCTACAGAAGCAAACACTTTTGATGTGAAGGTGGATGCTGTATAATACAACTGTTGATGGGAGACTCTGTTACAGAGGATTGTAAATATTTTTTTAGGCTGGATCATGTTGTTGTATTGTTATATGTTTCATTCTGTAATGTATTGATTGTTGCTGCCTTCTTGGACAGGTCTCGTCTGAAAAATCAACTCAAGATCTCAATGGGCTTTTCCTAGTTAAATAAAGGTACAAAATTATAGACAGACATCTCCCCATTCTAGCTATTGTTCTATCAATATGTTTCGACCATGACAGTTTACAATCCAAGGTTACTCCAAGCAGTTTAGTCTTCTCAACTTGCTAAATTTCCACATTATTCATTACAAGATTTAGTTGGGGTTTCGTGAATGATTTGTCCCAAATACAATGATTTAAGTTTTTTAAATATTTAGGACCAACTTATTCCTTGCCACCCATTCTGAAACTAACTGCAGCTCTTTGTTGAGTATTGCTGACATTTCAGTCGCTGTGGAAGCCGACGTGTATAGTGTTGAGTCATCCGCATACATAGACACTCAAAGCCAGTGGCATGTCGTCAGTAAAGATTGAAAAAAGTAAGGGGCCTAGACAGCTGCCCTTGGGAATTCCTGATTATACCTCATTTTGCTTTCCAAAAGTTTACTACGGGTTGGTAACAGGCTGATTGGTCGGCTATTTGAGCCAGATAAGGAGGATTTACTATTCTTAGGTAGGGAAATAGTAGGCTTAACCACTCTAGGGGGTGTGCGACGGTAGCATCCCACCTGGCCAACATCCAGTGAAATTGCAGAGCGCCAAATTCAAAAACAGAAATACACATTCGAAAAATTAATAAAACATACAAGTGTTATACATTGGTTTAAAGATGAACTTTTTGTTAATCCAACCACGGTGTCAGATTTCAAAAAGGCTTTACGGCAAAAGCATACCATGCGATTATCTGAGAACAGCGTGCAGCAGACAAGTCATTACAAACAGTTACCAGCCAAGTTGAGGAGTTAAGTCAGAAATAGCGATAAAATGAATCACTTACCTTTGATGATCTTCATATGGTTGCACTCACAAGACTCCCATTTACTCAATAAATGTTCGGGCCTGGGCCTGAGTAGCAGGCAGTTTACTTTGGGCACGCTTTTCATCCGGAGGTGAAAATAGTACCCCCTACCCCAGTGAGGTTAAATTGAAAATATGGCAAATAGGAGTGACAATTTCGTCCCCTATTATCCTCACTAATTTTCCATCCAAGTTGTCAGACCCCGGTGGCTTGTTATTGTTGATAGAAAACAAAAATTGTTTCACCTCTTCCACACTTACTTTACGGAATTTAAAATTATAATTATTGTCTTTCATATTTTGGTCAGATATACTTGGATATGTAGTGTCAGAGTTTGTTGCTGGCATGTATGTCATGCCTAAGTTTTCTAATCTTGCCAAAGAAGTAAATCATTAAAGTAGTCGGCAATATCAGTGGGTTTTGTGATGAATGAGCCATCTGATTCAACGAATGATGGAGCAGAGTTTACCCAACATTTCATTTTATGGTGCTCTAAAGCTTTTTACTATAATTCTTTATGTAATTTATCTTTGTTTCATAGTGTAGTTTCTTCTTCTTTTTATTCAGTTCAGTCACATTATTTCTCAATTTGCAGCACGTAGGCCAATCGGTTGTATAGCCAGACCTATTTACCATTTCATCCTTCTCAACCATAAAATGTTTCAATTCCTCATCAATCCGCAGGTATTTAACCGTTTTTACAGTCATTTTCTTAATGGGTGCATGCGTATTAGTAACTGGGATAATCAATTTCATAAATGTGTCAAGTGCAGCGCCTGGTTGCTCGTAATGTTTTTTTCTCCCCAATTTTGTGATATCCAATTGGTAGTTATAGTCTTGTCCCATCGCTGCAACTCCCCTATGGACACTGCACACTCCTCATGATGAAATGATGTGCAGAATGACAAAGACAACTGCCATCAGAGCTGCTAATAAGAATCTGCAATAGTAAAGATACTGAAGGTGACCGAGATGTAAGTAAACCCAGGTTATCTCTGTTTTGTCCGACCGGGGTCATTCCTACAAACAAAGCTGAATCAATTAAATCACCCTTGAGAATCACAGTGTGCAGTGGGTTGATTGTCTGTGTGTCACTATGCTCATGGTTGGGAAATGTCTGTGTGTCACTATGCTCGTGGTTGGGAAATGTCTGTGTGTCACTATGCTCGTGGTTGTGAAATGTCTGTGTGTCACTATGCTCGTGGTTGTGAAAAGTCTGTGTGTCACTATGCTTGTGGTTGTGAAATGTCTGTGTGTCACTATGCTCGTGGTTGTGAAAAGTCTGTGTGTCACTATGCTCGTGGTTGTGAAATGTCTGTGTGTCACTATGCTCGTGGTTGTGAAATGTCTGTGTGTCACTATGCTCGTGGTTGTGAAATGTCTGTGTGTCACTATGCTCGTGGTTGTGAAATGTCTGTGTGTCACTGTGCTTGTGTTTGGGAAATGTCTGTGTGTCACTGTGCTCGTGGTTGGGAAATGATGGGTCTATGGACTCGTGCTGCTTACGCCAAATCCTGACTCTGCCATCAACATGACACAACAGGAACTGGGATTTGTTGGACCAGGTGATGTTTTTGCACTCCTCAATTGTCCAGTGTTAGTGATCGTGTGCCCACTGGATCCACTTCTTCTTGTTTTTAGCTAATAGGAGGGGAACCTCCTATTGTCTGCTGCAATAGTCCATCCGAGACACGACTGAGGAGTTGCATTCCGACATGCAGGAGTTGCATTCCGAGATGTGGTTCTGCACACCACTGTTGTACTGCACCGCTATTTGTCTGTTTGTGGCCCGCCTGTTAGCTTGCACGATTCATTCTCCTTCGACCTCTCTCATCAACAAGCTTTTTTTTTGCCCACAGGACTGCCACTGACTTAATGTTTGTTTGTCAAACCACACTTGGTATACCATAGACACTGTTGTGCATGAAAAGCTCAGGGGGGTGGCTGTTTCTGAGATTCTGGATCTGGCGCGACTGACACCATCGACCATACCACACTTAAAGTCACTAGTGTTTCCCATTCTAACATTCAATCAAACAATACCTGATTTCCTCAATGCCTGTCTGCCTGATTTATATAACAAGCCAAGGCCACGTGATTCACTGTCTGTAGGATGATCCATTTTCTGTCCTGCTTCACTGCGATCACTTTCAGGCAAAAGGTTAGTTTTTAGGTGTTGTTGTTCTCCAGCCTCCCGGTGAAGACCTAACAGAGCAGCGATTACTTAAATAAACGTGAACTAGTTGGTCACGGTAAAGCAGTTTGTTCACGCGCTGGGACGGTTACTCGTCTGAGAAATAGTAACACATCATCAGCGACACAGAACTCAATTACGATAATTCAAAGTTTCGCCTGAGAGTAATGGAAATGAATGTAAACAAAAACTTACAGTATAGCCTGCTATAACGCTAATTTACTCGCAAAAACACGAGACCCCTTGGGTAAACATGAAAGGCGCAATTATATTTCAGTGCGCAAATGTAGCCTAAATATGACTGCTATGCTATATTTCGCAGACACTAACGTTAATACATATGATGAATACATTGACTGACAACTGTAAACGTGTTTTCTATCATTTAGTTATTTCATGCAAAACAAATATGTGTTTCTGCAAACACTCAAACTTACCCATTCCAAAACGCGGATAAATCCAAGAGGTAATTTAAGCACTTGAAATGTCCCAACAGACACGAGCTAATGGAATGACAACAATAACATATAAAAAAATAACGATATTTGTCATTAAAAAAATACACAAAATATGTCATGTTTGTATAGCCTATTTGACATGTAAGTTAGCCTACATTGTTAATTTTTTTTTGAATAATGGCTATTTAATGCATATTATTTTGAGACCTGACAAAACAAATGTACAATCAACAAACATACCTCATTAGCTGATAACATTTTCAAAATACCTATCTCCTTGTTCAGTAAGAGAAAACAATTGTACAGAGTTACCCAACCCGCTTGATGTCTATGCCTCGCGTGTGTAAGACTCTCGGCTCTTATTGCTACTACACGGAAAAACCCGAGCTTTCGTCAGCTTGTTGAAAAATAAAACACCATAGAGACAGACGGGGATTGGCTTCACGGAAATTAACGATGGCTTCAAGATTTTACGATTGGATAAGATTTTTTTGTTATCGATTTAGGCTACGATGTGTTTATTGTTTGAACTGCCTCTCCTCCCCACGTCGGAGATGGATGAGAGGATGTGATTGTAACCGAGTGCCTGAATGTCGTCTCGAGGCGCCACGCATTAGTCTGGTCGTATAAGTAGAAAAATATAAATGCATCATTTTGTAGGTTACATGCCTGCGTGCATGCAGAGCATGCACTATCAATCGACTGAGAAATCCTATGAAATGCCTTTGACCTGTGGGTATTTTCTTGTGACTCCACCATCTGTAGCCCATTCAGGATGAACCCGTCATCTGTCCCTCTGTAATGGTTGTGCTTTGTGCAGAATAATAACCCCCAAATCACTCGCCTATGGCTCCAAAAGCATCAAAAGAGGTCATTTCTCTGAATTCTGGAAATATGGGCTGTATTCAGATGTTACTTCCATTACTTGTAGGCTACATAAATTATGGGGATTATTATAGAATTTGAGTGAATATGCCTAAATTGCTCAGAACAAAACAGTCCGAGAACATTGCAGATATAAATGGACTAAATGGACTTATATTCCAATTCTACGTGAATGGTTCATAGAGTTATGTCGTTCTGAAGGATCCCTTGTGTGATTCCCAGACAAAGTCAACATGGCTGCTGGCTAAACACAATCCAAGGGCAAATAGGTATGTAACTCACTGAAGACATAATGTTATGTAATGTGAAGCAGGGACTGTTTTCAAGACTGAGTTGTACTCCTGTGTAGTCAGTGTACAGTCAGATTCAAATGCCCTGATGAATTATCATTTGCCTGACATTTTTGTTGTTGTTGATAAGGACATCTTTGTGTGAATATTATGATGAAAACATGAACCAGATTTTCCTTGTATTTTTCTGTTAATATGATGTTCCCTTGCTGTGTGATAGCCATTCCTAGCCACCCCACTGGAGGTTGAGCAATTTCTCATCTAATTAGCCAGCCGAGGCAGATACAAGAGAGCTGGACTGTAAACTAACTGTAGGCAAGATGATGGTGAGCAAGCGAGGCTTCCTGTGTCTGCTATAGAGATGACAATTCCAGTAGAGATAAGTCAAAACCAGGCTGACAGTGTGGCTAATTTGACAAAATCTCTTCTCACTCCACCCCTCCTCCTCCCGTTTTACTCTTGCTCACAAACATCCCTCTCTTCTCCTTTCCCTTTTCCCCCCCTCTCTCCGTCTGCCTGAATTGCTTTGTCCTAGCGATTAGAAAACTGTTAGATCCGATTGGCCTAATATATTCATCACAGTAAATCAAAAAGAAGTGAGCAGGAAGAATAGAATATCTCATGCATAGTTTATCCATTTAAGTAGGGTGTGATTTTTTTTCGTAAGCTGACTGTTTCTGAAAGGGCTGCCTGCCATGAATTTGTTGAGCCAGCAAACTCTACAAGCTTACCAGGATCAATAAAACTATGGTCAATACAATGATTGAGCATGGTGCGATGATGTTGACTGATAATGATTTAAATAATCACTTTTCTACAGAGTACAGGTGCCATCTCAACATACACTATATACAAAAGTATGTGGACACCCATCCATGTTAGTGGATTCGGCTATTTCAGCTACACCCGTTGCTGACAGGTCTATAAAATCGAGCACACAGCCATGCAATCTCCATAGGGAAACACCGGCAGTAGAATGGCCTTACTGAAGAGCTCAGTGACTTTCAACATGGCACCGTCATAGGATGTCACCTTTCCAGCAAGTCAGTTCGGCAAATTTCTGCCCTGCTAGAGCTGTCCCTGTCAACTGTAAGTGCTGTTATTGTGAAGTAAATCATCTAGGAGCAACAACGACTCAGCTGCAAAGTGGTAGGCCACACAAGCTCACAGAACAGGGAGTGCTGAAACGCATAAAAATCATTTGTCCTCATTTGCAACATTCACTACTGAGTTCCAAACTCTCTGGAAGCAACGTCAGCACAATAACTGTTCGTCGGGAGCTTCATGAAATGGGTTTTCATGGCCCATCAGCCGCACACAAGCCTAAGATCACCAATATCACTTTTTCAACCTCCTGAGGGTGAAGAGGCACAGCCCTTAGTGATTTGGACCCCAAGGAACTTGAAGCTCTCGACCCGCTCCAATGGACCTGTCGATGTGGATGTTTCCTGTAGTCCACGATCAGCTACTTAGTTTTACTGACGTTGAAGGAGAGGTTGTTGTCCCGGAACCACACTGCCAGGTCACTGACCCCCTCCCTGTAGGCTGTCTCATCGTCACCGGTGATCAGGCCTCCCACCGGTATTGTCAGCAAACTTGATGATGTTGTTGGAGTGGTGCATGACCAAGCAGTCGTGGGTGAACAGGAAGTACAGGAGGGGAGGGGAGGGGAGGAGCACATTCCCCTGTGGCGCCCTCATGTTGAGAGTCAGCATGACAGAGGTGATGTTGCCTACCCTCACTACCAGTGTCGGCCCGTCAGGAAGTCCAGGATCCAGTTGCAGAGGGATCCAGTCCCCGGGTCCGAAGCTTGGTGACGAGCTTGGAGGGGGCAATGGTGTTGAATGTTGAACTGTTGTCAATGAACAGCTTTCTCACATATCTATTCATTTTATCTAGGTGGATGAGGGCAGTGTGGAGTGCAACTGAGATTGAGTCGTCCATGGATCTGTTGGGGCGGTATGCAAATTGGAGTGGGTCTCGGGCACATGTGTCAAACTCATTCCACGGAGGACCGAATGACTGAGGGTTTTCGCACCACCCTTGAATGATGAACTAATGTTGCTAATTGTTAAGGAACACCCCTCACCTGGTTTTCTAAGTCTTAATTGAAAGGAAAAAACAAAAACGTGCAGACACTTGGCCCTTCGTGGAATGAGTTTGACAACCCTGATCAAAGACATGAAACCTAAGGTTACTTGCGTAACCTCGGTTCTCTGATAAGATGAGTGAGATGTATCACATATGGGATTCACTCTGCGAATGAGGTGAGCCGTTCCTCCCTATGAGGTGCCACTCACATGTCCTCTGGTCATTCTTGACCAATCCCCTATTTGATTGAGCTCTTGCAAGCAGGGAAATTAGGTGATACATCTCACTCATATTATCAGAGAACCGGGGTTACTCGAATACTTATTTCAAATACTTATTTCGATGTATCACATATGTGGATATGGACCGTATCGCAGACATGTTCTCTGAAGCCAGGGTAGTCCCAACAGTGTAACCCACTGAGGACAGTATGTGCCAACAAAGGTGCAGTGACATCCAGTCGGTAAAACCTCATGAAGTTATGAGAGGCGGTCCGACATGTCGCGTTACAAATCTCTAGTAAAGAGATGCCTGTGAATAGTGCCCAAGAGGCAGTCATACCTCTGGTGGAGTGAGCCCTCAGGCCCTCCGCAGGCTGTAAACCCTTGCCAGTATTAGTAGTTTAGTATTTTCCACTATCCAGTGGGAAAGCAGTTGATGAGAGAGGGGCCTCGCCTTGCAGGGAGGTGCCCAAGCAGCAAAGAGTTGGTTGCCCTTGTGTAAAACTCTCATTCATTTACATTTACATTTACATTTAAGTCATTTAGCAGACGCTCTTATCCAGAGCGACTTACAAATTGGTGCTTTCACCTTATGACATCCAGTGGAACAGCCACTTTACAATAGTGCATCTAGGTCTTTTAAGGGGGGAGGGGAGAAGGATTACTTTATCCTATCCTAGGTATTCCTTAAAGAGGTGGGGTTTCAGGTGTCTCCGGAAGGTGGTGATTGACTCCGCTGTCCTGGCGTCGTGAGGGAGTTTGTTCCACCATTGGGGGGCCAGAGCAGCGAACAGTTTTGACTGGGCTGAGCGGGAACTGTACTTCCTCAGTGGTAGGGAGGCGAGCAGGCCAGAGGTGGATGAACGCAGTGCCCTTGTTTGGGTGTAGGGCCTGATCAGAGCCTGGAGGTAGTGAGGTGCCGTTCCCCTCACAGCTCCGTAGGCAAGCACCATGGTCTTGTAGCGGATGCGAGCTTCAACTGGAAGCCAGTGGAGAGAGCGGAGGAGCGGGGTGACGTGAGAGAACTTGGGAAGGTTGAACACCAGACGGGCTGCGGCGTTCTGGATGAGTTGTAGGGGTTTAATGGCACAGGCAGGGAGCCCAGCCAACAGCGAGTTGCAGTAATCCAGACGGGAGATGACAAGTGCCTGGATTAGGAATCATTCTATCCAAGTAAATGCGCAACGTGCGTACTACTCTTCTTCCATAGCGGTGAAGGGCGGTGGACAGAAAGTCACAAGCTCTAAGGTAAGACTAGTGGTGTTTCTCAATGTGCATACAACCATGCTCCTCCCCCTACTGTATTAACTCACTCTTCACCTCCCCATTCACTGAACATTCAGAGAGGCGGACCAAAATGCAGCGTGGTTAGTTTTGTCCATCTTTAATAAAGATGAAAATACAACAATCTACAAAACAAGAAACGTGAAAAAACCGAAACAGTCCTATCTGGTGCCACAAACACAAAGACAGGAACAATCACCCACAAAACCCAACACAAAACAGGCTACCTAAATATGGTTCCCAATCAGAGACAATGACTAACACCTGCCTCTGATTGAGAACCATATCAGGCCAAACATAGAAATAGACAAACCAGACACACAACATAGAATGCCCACCCAGCTCACGTCCTGACCAACACTAAAACAAGAAAACACACAAGAACGATGGTCAGAACGTGACAGCAACAAAGCAACCATTTTAATTCATAACTATCAGCTATCAGCTAGCTATATGTGAATCGTAATAATGTAGCTAACCAGATAGTTTAACAAGGCAAAAATGACCTAAAATGAAAAAAGATAGATTCTTCATCGGTAGCTAGCTAGCCATTATTTGTGGCTATCTGGCTAACTAACTGTCCTAGTAGCTAGACAGTTAGCCCTATTGACTTATTATGAGCATGCGATCTACTGTACGTAGGCAGGTAAACATGCCAAAATTAACACAGCATGTATTTATTAACATATCAAAATAAAATATTGTAGTCAGTCAACATATGAGATGTGAATAGGCAATATTTCATTCCGGAGTCGGAGTGTATTTTCTCTCACTTCAACTAGAATAATGGCTGCCATTGATATCAAGAAATTTTGCATCATTTTTATGTGGTTGCGTCATATTTCTTTGCATACTTTCCTTTAAAGCTTGCATCGATGCATGCTTTAAAATATGTACAAATGGAGTACGCATTCGAGAAGTGCCGTCTGTGCTCCGTTTCACATACCTTGATTTGGACAAATACTCAAAACCTCCCGTGCTCCAATTCATGTGTTCGGAGCAGGGTAGTATGCATTTTGAGAAACACCTTTGGGCTGTCCCCATCTAAAAAAAATCTAGGTTGACCGAAAGTCTTCAGACCAATGGATTGGTCGAAATATAGAAATATATTCGATATTCGATATATAGACACACCTTGTGTGTTTTAATAAAATCAACTATATGCATTGAGCTTGTCTGATGCTTTAAGCTTACTGTTTGATGAAATATGACACAAATGACTCAAGAGGGAGCCAGAGATCTAGATAACCAGAAGAAGAAAAAAAAAACCTGACCCAATCATTCTCCTTCCTCTCCTGCTGGCTTTCGCAGATTCTGACATTACTCTCCTGAAGTAGCCGGTAACAGGTTACACGAGGAGTTGACAACCTTTCTCTCGTAAAATGCCAATTCATCTTACCATTTCTACCGATCTGTATGCCAGTTTTGGTTTTCATCTGTCGTAACCAGCCGCGACCGGGAGGGCCGTGGGGCGACGCACAATTGGCCTAGCGTCGTCCGGGTTAGGGAGGGTTTGGCCGGTAGGGATATCCTTGTCTCATCGCGCACCAGCGACTCCTGTGGCAGGCCGGGCACAGTGCACGCTAACCAAGGTTGCCAGGTGTACAGTGTTTCCTCCAACACATTGGTGCGGCTGGCTTCCGGGTTGGATGCACGCTGTGTTAAGAAGCAGTGCGGCTTGGTTGGGTTGTATATCTGAGGAAGCATGACTTTCAACCTTCGTCTCTCCCGAGCCCGTACGGGAGTTGTAGCAATGAGACAAGATAGTAGCTTCTAACAATTGGATACCATTGGGGAGAAAAATTAAGTAAAATTAATTACATTTTTACACTACTATTATTCATATTTTACACTACTATTATTCATATATGCAGTACTATTAGGCCTATGATATTAATTGTATGGAGGGTGTACTGTTTCTGTATATTAATGTGTAGGTGTACAGTGCATTCGGAAAGTATTCAGACCCCTTGACTTTTTCCACATTTTGTTATGTTACAGCCTTATTCTAAAATGTATTAAATATTTAAATATTTTTTCCCTCACCAATCTGCATCTAGTACCCTATAATGACAACGCAAAAACAGTTTTTCTTTACATTTAAGCAAATGTATTTAAAAAATATCACATTTACTTAAGTATTCAGACCATTTATTCAGTACTTTCTTGAAGCACCTTTGGCAGCAATTACAGCTTTGAGTGTTCTTGGGTGTGACACTACAAGCTTGGCACACATGTATTTGGGGACTTTCTCCAATTCTTCTCTGCAGATCCCCTCAAGCTCTGTCAGGTTGGATGGGGAACGTTGCTGCACAGCTATATTTAGGTCTCTCCAGGAATGTTCGATCGGGTTCAAGTCCAGGCTTTGGCTGAGCCACTCAACGACATTCAGAGACGTGTCCCGAAGCCACTACTACGTTAGCTTGACTTTGTGCTTAGGGTCGTTGTCCTATTAGAAGGTGAACATTCGCCCCAGTCTGATGTCCTGCGCGCTTTGGAGCAGATTTTTATCAAAGTTCTCTCTCCCCCGATTGCTCAGTTCGGCCGGGTGGGCAGCTCTAGGAAGAGTCTTGGTGTTTACAAACTTCTTCCATTTAAGAATGATGGAGGCCACTGTGTTCTTTGGGACCTTCAATGCTGCAGAAATGTTTTGGTACCCTTCCCCAGATCTGTGCCTCGACACAACCCTGTCTCAGGGCTCTACGGACAATTCATTCGACCTCATGACTTGGTTTTTGCTCTGACATGCACGGTAAACTATACAACCTTATGTATACAGGTGTGTGCCTTTCCAAATAATGTCCAATCATTTTAATTTACCATAGGTGGACTCCAATCAAGTTTTAATGGGAACAGG
The DNA here is from genome assembly GCF_034236695.1 of Oncorhynchus nerka. NCBI lineage: Eukaryota > Metazoa > Chordata > Actinopteri > Salmoniformes > Salmonidae > Oncorhynchus > Oncorhynchus nerka. The sequence goes on from NC_088397.1 coordinate 55,999,471, forward strand.
ATGCACCTTAGACTCAATTTCGAGTCACATAGCATAGGGTCTGAATACTTAAGGTATTAATAAAATAATAACATTTCTAAAAACCTGCTTTCACTTTGTCATTGATGGGTGTTGTGTGTAGATTGCTGAGGAATATGTTTAAAAAAAATCTATTTTAGATTAAGGCTGTAACACAACAAAATGTGGAAAAGTAAAGGAGGTCTGAATACTCTCCGAAGCCACTGTATGTGTGTTTTCTTTCAACTTCTGTTTTCCAAACCTTTCCTTTGAGATATAAAAAAAGATGGGAAGGATGTTGTGTTGGGAAGAGAGTTGAGTTATTGACTAGACTGGTGGGGGTTGTGTGTGTAGGCGGCTCGGCTTGGCTGGGTGGTCTGGCTGAAATTTGATATAGAGGATGACTTAAAGAAAAGAAAATGTTGTCTTGTACTTTATTTGTAAGAGTTGTTCATTTGTTAGGCTATTGGTTAAAGGTGCAATTATCATGGATCTAGTTCAGTCTTATCAATCACTGAAACATATTTAATAATCTCTCACCTAGCTTGATGTCACGTTCTGACCTTTATGTCCTTTGTTTTGTCGTTATTTAGTATGGTCAGGGCGTGAGTTGGGGTGGGCAGTCTATGTTTGTTTTTCTATGATTTTGGGATTTCTATGTTTCGGCCTAGTATGGTTCTCAACCAGAGGCAGGTGTCGTTAGTTGTCTCTGATTGAGAATCATACTTAGGTAGCCTGGGTTTCACTGTTTGTTTGTGAGTGTTTGTTTCCGTGTCTGTGTTTGTCGCCACACGGTACTGTTTCGGTTTGTTCACGTTTATTGTTTTTGTATTCATAGTGTTCAGTTTATGTTTTTAAATAAACAACCATGGACACTTACCACGCCGCATCTTGGTCCGATCCTTGCTACACCTCTTCAGAGGAAGAGGAAGAAACCAGCCTTTACACTTGATGACTGTGGACATTTCTGATTACTTTGTGTTGTTCTAAATAGAGATGGCTAGAAGGGCCATGGGTCATAATAGATTGTGTATAAATGCAGGAAATGTGGTTTAGATGCCCCCCAAAAATGGGAGGGCCCCCAGACCCCCTACCAAGCTACTGTATGTCCCCCTCTGCAAATAGCACTGCTGGGTGATTTAAAAATGTATAGTTAATCGATCAATAATTTAATAATACTCTTAACAAAAATGTGTATTTTTAATTAACAATATGTAGAAAGCTATGAGTATAGAAATGTTCCGAACTTTTGTGATACATCACAGCACATTTAAAAAATATATGGAAAATAGAAATGAAAACTGGATGGTGTTCAGAGATAGATGGGAGGGGTTGAGGGTAGCTGAAGGATGGGATGAAAAACAAACTAAATATAAATATTCGCAAAGGCGACTAAAAATGAGGGCTGAGGGGCTTAAGTTGCAAAGTACACTCGCAAAGGCGACTAAAAATGAGGGCTGAGGGGCTTAAGTTGCAAAGTACACTCGCAAAGGCGACTAAAAATGAGGGCTGAGGGGCTTAAGTTGCAAAGTACACTCGCAAAGGCGACTAAAAATGAGGGCTGAGGGGCTTAAGTTGCAAACTTCCCTTGCCTTCCCTTGGGTAAGTGTACGAGGGTGTGTCTTTTAAGTGTTTTGACTGCAGGCAGTCTTGCTTCTTCACATGAGGGTTGAGGACTAATCTGACCATGTGCACATGATTCTAACTTGTTCCCGCCTGGAGATATTCCTCTTATATAATATTATCTCAATAGTATTGTGGAGCTCCTGCACCTAAATATAAACAGTGACAGCACCCAAACCTATTTTAGTCCAAGTCAAGCACTGATAAGAAGTAATCAGGTAGGCCTATTTTATGACGTTTCAACTGGATCAGAGAATGACATTTTTCCCTTTCACGCTGAGTGGTTAACAGAAAGGGAGACAGCTGGAAAGATTTTTCAAATACATTGAGGAACTATTATCATTCTCAATGGATGTAAAAACAGACGTTGTTTGCCGTTTGAGGTGAAGAAAACATTACTTTGAGAAGCTCCACAGCTCATTAGTGGTGGTGCATTAAGCCAAATCCGAAATACTATAATTTGTGCACAGTAAAAAATTGCCTACAGGCCTATTTCTAAGCATACTCAGGTGCACATCCTTACTCAACATTGACCAGAGCTCTCCAAACAAAAGACAATGACTAAATTGAATTGACAAAATTTGATGAAATAAACCAAAAGTTGTTTCTCACAAGTGTTGCATAGGTTGTGCGCTCTGCAAACAATGTGTCCACTCCAACAATGAGAAGGGTACAAGGAACAATAATATATTGAATGCATTAACAGAAATTACCATAACCAAACAAACACTAGATTAGAAATGATAGGAATTAACGGTAAATGTACTACTAGCAAACAATTCACACAATGAAGTTATGAAACAATGAATGTGCACAAATTGGCGGGAGAGAGTGCATTCTAGCGAGAGAAGTGCATTATGCTTCTGGGCTCTGATGTCTACATTGGCCATGCAGCGCTTATGGTGATATGGCCTCTGCAGAAATCAGGGCATTCATACTTCTTGCTCATCGCGGGGTAGTGCAGAGCTGTTGCCAAGGAAGTTGTCAAGGAAGTGAGTTTGTGTTTATACAGGATATTCCGCCCCCACCTACTGTCAACCAATCATGTCTATGCGTAGTTATACAGAGCCCTCAACATTGTTACAACATTTGGGAGCCATGTGGCGATGCGGTATAGATCTCAATTTGGCCTCTGCATGCCTCTGGAGGCTCGCAATTGCGTCACACCCTCCATATGGCGCCATTGACAACATTTTCGGATCAAGCATAAATTGTTTTTTAGTCTAGGCCTCCGCAATGGATTAGTTCACTGAGATGTGTGCAAATATATATATATAAGATTGAAAGATGCAAGATTGCGTCCCAACAACTGGGGTACCTTGTAATGTGTCCAAGGCGAATGTGCAGAGTTCTTGTAAAGACAGGATTGAACCTCTTGGACTGTGCCTTTACTGAGTGGTGTCAGGTAGCCTAGTGGTTAGAGCATTGGACTAGTAACGGAAAAGTTGCAAGATCAAATCCCCGAGCAGACAAAGTAGAAATCTGTTGTTCTACCCCTGAACAAGGCAATCTTCCTTTAAATAAAGGTAAAATTTAAAATATACACTGCTCAAAAAAATAAAGGGAACACTTAAACAACACAATGTAACTCCAAGTAAATCACACTTTTGTGAAATCAAACTGTCCACTTAGGAAGCAACACTGATTGACAATAAATTTCACATGCTGTTTTGCAAATGGAATAGACAACAGGTGGAAATTATAGGCAATTAGCAAGACACCCTCAATAAAGGAGTGGTTCTGCAGGTGGGGACCACAGACCACTTCTCAGTTCCTATGCTTCCTGGCTGATGTTTTGGTCACCTTTGAATGCTGGCGGTGCTTTCACTCTAGTGGTAGCATGAGACGGAGTCTACAACCCACACAAGTGGCTCAGGTAGTGCAGCTCATCCAGTATGGCACATCAATGCGAGCTGTGGCAAGAAGGTTTGCTGTGTCTGTCAGTGTAGTGTCCAGAGCATGGAGGCGCTACCAGGAGACAGGCCAGTACATCAGGAGACGTGGAGGAGGCCGTAGGAGGGCAACAACCCAGCAGCAGGACCGCTACCTCCGCCTTTGTGCAAGGAGGAGCAGGAGGAGCACTGCCAGAGCCCTGCAAAATGACCTCCAGCAGGCCACAAATGTGCATGTGTCTGCTCAAACGGTCAGAAACAGACTCCATGAGGGCCCGACGTCCACAGGTGGGGGTTGTGCTTACAGCCCAACACCGTACAGGACGTTTTTCATTTGCCAGAGAACACCAAGATTGGCAAATTCGCCACTGGCGCCCTGGGTGGCAACAATTTCGGCAGATAATTTTAGAAAGAAAGGGTCCAGATTGTCTAGCCCGGCTGATTTGTAGGGGTCCAGATTTTTCAGCTCTTTCAGAACATCAGCTGAACGGATTTGGGAGAAGGAGAAATGGGGAAGGCTTGGGCGAGTTGCTGTTGGGGGTGCAGTGCTGTTGACCGGGGTAGGAGTAGCCAGGTGGAAAGCATGGCCAGCCGTAGAAAAATGCTTATTGAAATTCTCAATTATGGTGGATTTATCAGTGGTGACAGTGTTTCCTATCTTCAGTGCAGTGGGCAGCTGGGAGGAGGTGTTCTTATTCTCCATGGACTTTACAGTGTCCCAGAACTTTTTTGAGTTAGTGTTGCAGGAAGCAAATTTCTGCTTGAAAAAGCTAGCCTTGGCTTTTCTAACTGCCTGTGTATAACGGTTTCTAGCTTCCCTGAACAGCTGCATATCATGGGGGCTGTTCGATGCTAATGCAGAACGCCATAGGATGTTTTTGTGTTGGTTAAGGGCAGTCAGGTCTGGGGAGAACCATGGGCTATATCTGTTCCTGGTTCTAAATTTCTTGAATGGGGCATGTTTATTTAAGATGGTTAGGAAGGCATTTAAAAAAAATATCCAGGCATCCTCTACTGACGGGATGAGATCAATATCCTTCCAGGATACCCCGGCCAGGTCGATTAGAAAGGCCTGCTCGCTGAAGTGTTTCAGGGAGCGTTTTACAGTGATGAGTGGAGGTCGTTTGACCGCTGACCCATTACGGATGCAGGCAATGAGGCAGTGATCGCTGAGATCTTGGTTGAAGACAGCAGAGGTGTATTTAGAGGGGAAGTTGGTTAGGATGATATCTATGAGGGTGCCCGTGTTCAAGGCTTTGGGGGGGTACCTGGTAGGTTCATTGATAATTTGTGTGAGATTGAGGGCATCAAGTTTAGATTGTAGGATGGCTGGGGTGTTAAGCATGTTCCAGTTTAGGTTGCCTAGCAGCACGAGCTCTGAAGATAGATGGGGGGCAATCAGTTCACATATGGTGTCCAGAGCACAGCTGGGGGCAGAGGGTGGTCTATAGCAGGCGGCAACGGTGAGAGACTTGTTTTTAGAGAGGTGGATTTTTAAAAGTAGAAGTTCAAATTGTTTGGGTACAGACCTGGATAGTAGGACAGAACTCTGCAGGCTATCTTTGCAGTAGATTGCAACACCGCCCCTTTGGCAGTTCTATCTTGTCTGAAAATGTTGTAGTTTGGAATTAAAATTTCGGAATTTTTGGTGGTCTTCCTAAGCCAGGATTCAGACACAGCTAGAACATCCGGGTTGGCAGAGTGTGCTAAAGCAGTGAATAGAACAAACTTAGGAGGAGGCTTCTAATGTTAACATGCATGAAACCAAGGCTATTACGGTTACAGAAGTCATCAAAAGAGAGCGCCTGGGGAATAGGAGTGGAGCTAGGCACTGCAGGGCCTGGATTCACCTCTACATCGCCAGAGGAACATAGGAGGAGAAGAATAAGGGTGCGGCTAAAATCAATAAGAATTGGTCGTCTAGAACGTCTGGAACAGAGAGTAAAAGGAGGTTTCTGGGGGCGATAAAATAGCATCAAGGTATAATGTACAGACAAAGGTATGGTAGGATGTGAATACAGTGGAGGTAAACCTAGGTATTGAGTGATGAAGAGAGAGATATTGTCTTTAGAAACATCATTGAAACCAGGAGATGTCATAGCATGTGTGGGTGGTGGAACTAATAAATTGGATAAGGTATAGTGAGCAGGACTAGAGGCTCTACAGTGAAATAAGCCAATAAACACTAACCAGAACAGCAATGGACAAGACATATTGACATTAAGGAGAGGCATCCTTAGTCGAGTGATCAAAAGGGTCCAGTGAGTGGAAGGTTGGTTGGGGGTCACGGCGATTTAAACAGCTAGCCAGGCCATCGGTAGCAAGCTAGCATAGGATAGAGGTCTGTTGTTAGCCACCTCTTGCGTTCCGTCAGTAGATTAGAGAGGTTCCGTGTGGTAGAGGGGATTAATCCAAATCACACAAAAAAATAAAATAAATAAAAAATAAAATAAACATGAGATATAGTTATAGAGGCCCAAGAAGAAACATAATAATAATACAAATAAATAAATTGTCCGATTGTCTATTCTGAAAGCAGCCGGTAAGACAGCTAACGGTTAGCAGGCCGCAGATGGGCGTCCAGGTAACTTCGCAACGGAGGAGCCAGCCAGATCTCCTTCGGGTAGATAACGTCGGCAGTCCAGTTGTGAAGGCCTGGTGGGGCTCCTCGTAGGCAGTACAACGGGTCCGGATAGGTGACTGCAGCCCAGGAGTGATTGATGGAACTCAGGAGTGATTGACGGAGCTGGCTAGCTCCGGAGTAATTGACGTTTGCTCCGGAATCGACGAAAGCAGATAGTCACACGGATAGCAGCTAGCTAGCTGTGAGATCCGGGTATGAATGTCCAGAGAGCAGTTGAAATCCAGGGACATGGAGAGAAAAATTGGTCCGGTACGCTCCGTTCCGAGCCGCGTTGCGCCGTACAAAACTGGCGATTGATTTTCGAGCTAAAGGATAGCTGATGACCACAAAACGTGGTTAGCTGAATACTAACGATTTGCCAGTAAAGAAGCTAACTAGCTTCTGAACTAGCTTCTGGATAGCTCCTGGCTAGCTTCTGGCTAGTTTCTGGCTAGCTTCTTGGAGTTTCTGGCTAGCTTCTTGGAGGATTGCAGATTTGAGGTAAATAATACTTATTTATAAATATAAATTGGTGAGGCGGGTTGCAGGAGAGTGTTTTGAAGATGAGTTGATGGAAAATAAAAATAAAATGTATGTGAAAAAAGTTGTAAATATATATATATACAGGACACGACAAGACGAGGACAAAAGACGTCTGAACTGCTATGCCATCTCGGAATCAATGATTGACATTTGCCGAGTGAGGGGCAGTCTGCCAGAGAGCAGCTAACGGACAGTATAGCGAAGAGGAAGAAAGAAACATACTGGTTACCCAGATTTCCTAATCCTAAACAGTAGAGAAGCTATGTGTCTGGTCTGTCTTGCCCCAACTCTGAGGAGGTTATAAAGAGCAGAATATTTCCCCAAACGCTTGGGGAGGTAGAGTGGTCAGTGGCCGGACTGCGTGAAACAAGCACAGGTGGAGGAAGTTGCTGAAACGTTGTAGACTTGCGAGTTCCAAATAGGTGTATAGGGCTCTTGGCCCTGAAAAGGGCGCAGTTTCCCCCTCCCCTTTCTTGAACCAAAAGGTATGCATAATTAAATACTGGGCTAAGGGAGTCTTGTAGTGAGACAGAAAAAGCCTGTGCCTAGGTTTCATTCCCTGCCCCGCTCACCTAGAGTGATGGCAACCCCTGGTGGAGAACCAAGGGGGTGCACTTATGAGTCTGTTCTATGGTGTTCGCTTGTAGACATATTGAGTCAAAGTGCATGGGAAGAGGGCCATGATAGACGGCAAATGTCAATCAGTCATCCTGCTCTGTTTGTCACAACCGACCTGAGGGGGAGTGGGCATACACTGACTCCCCTGGCTGGAACCTGAAAAGGTGCCGAGGGGAGAGCCTAAGGGAGAATAGCACTTTGGGGCAAGGAGACCACATGTCCCAGATTGTGTGGGACAGTCTGGCATTTTGTCCAAAAACCAAACAATCATGTCCTGCATTTTATCAGCAAATTAAAACACCACTCATTTACAATAAAAGGTTGATTTGTCCAATTACCGTGAGACCGGCAGTCAGACATTCCACGTTGCACTTATGAGAAGGTATATATCATAAGGATTTGGTACTGGTGATGTTAAACACTCCAGTCATAGTTGAGATCTGATATTCTGTAGGCCAGTATGCCATATCATTAAACAACCACTTTTGTCAAATCCTTTCAGGCTAAATTCCAGCTAAACATGGAGAGGACAGTTAAAGCTGCAATATGTAACTTTTTAAGCACCCTGACCAATTTCACATAGAAAAGTGAGTTATAGATCTGTCATTCTCATTGAAAGCAAGTCTGATAAATGGTATATCTGTTCTATGTGTGTTATTTCTATGCTTCCAAATCTGTTTTGTTTTTACGTCTTTTACTTTTGGTTTTGTACACCAGCTTCAAACAGCTGAAAATACAATATTTTTGGTTATGTAAACTATATTTCACAGGGGTTTAGATGGTATAATGATTCCCTACTCTATACTTGCTTGTTTTGGGCTACACTAGTTCATTTAGCAGACAAGATTGGCTTAGAATTCTATGGCATTATTTTATATTATTTTATAGTATGAAGAATACAATTGAACATATCTGAATTACACAGAAAGGATATATTCTCCAAACGAGTTGAGGGAGTATGCACATGCGTCTATTCTGTATTGCTTAATTTAGAGTTATTTAAGCAACTTTAGTTGTGCTACAAACATTGGGCTACATGTTTATATTTTCAATACATTCTAAGGCTGCATGATGCGACTCTAATGATGATTTGAAAAAAGTTGCATGAAAGGCCTGAGCTCTGCTTATTTTTTTTGCGCAAGCTGCACACACTTCATCAGTCTCATTTCCAATTTGACAAGCATTTGATATTGCCTGGAATTCCCTGGCGGCATCTCCTTTGTGTGGCTGTAATGCCCCCTAAAAAAATCCATGCCTTATTGTGGCTAGTGGCTGTTGTGCCCTTAGGCTGGATATAATAATTGGAATTTTCTTCTCCTGGCTGTGTGCTCCGAAGCACCTCTAACTCTTTCAGATATCTCAATTCTTATTAGCCAATGCCCATCACGTGATCAGGTACTTCTCACAGGCTACAAGTCAAGACAGACTCATCGGGGATGCAACTGCGTACATCCTTATAAACTAACATGTGCATTCAGGCACAAACATACACACATCTCTGTCTTTATCTTATACACATGCGTGCACAGCTTTCAAGTGCAGCCTTGGTAAACACATAATTAAACCATATCACATAACTGTCCAATCAGAATAAGCCTGTCTCTGTGTACCGTCAGGTTCAGCACATGCAAGAAGAGAACATAGGCACTTTATTACAGTAGACCCAGAGCCATTTATAGTGCCATCAGAAAGTATTCACACCTCTTGACTTTTTCCACATTTAGTTGTATTACAAGGTAAGATGAACATTTATTTAATTGTAATGTTTTTGTCAACGAACTACATAAAATAATCTGTAATGTCAAAGTGAAAGAAAAATTTTAACAATTGTAAAAAAAAATAAAAATAAAACACTAATGTACAGTATCTTGATGAAATAATTATTAAACTCCCTGAGTCAATACATGTTAGAATCACCTTTAGCAGTGATGAGTCTTTCTGGGTAATTCTCTAAGAGCTTTGCACACCTGGATTGTACAATATTTGCAGATCATTCTTTAAAAAATGATTTAAGATCTGCCACGTTGGTTGAAAGCGATTTTCAAGTCTTGCTATAGATTTTAAAGCCGATTTAAGTCAAACTGTGTAGCTAGGCCACTCAGGAACAGTCAACGTCATCTTGTTAAGCAACTCCAGTGTATAATGGGCCTTGTGTTTTAGGTTATTGTTGAAAGGTGAATTTGTCTCCCAGTGTTTGTTGGAAAGCAGACTGAACAAGGTTTTCCTCTAAGATTTTGCTAGTGCTTAGCTGTATTCCGTTTCTTTATATGTTTAAAAAATTCCATTGTCCTTGTCGATGACAACCATACCCATAACATGATGCAGCCACCACCATGCTTGAAAATATGAAGAGTGGTACTGGATTTATCCCAAACAAAACACTTTGTATTTTTGGAGATAATGTTAATTTCTTTGACAGTTTTACTTTAGTGCTTTATTGCAAACAGGATGCATGTTTTGGAATATTTTTTATTCTGTACAAGCTTCCTTCTATTCACTCTGTCATTTAGGTTAGTATTTTGGAGTAACTACAATGTTGATCCATCCTCAGTTTTCTCTTATCACAGCCATTAAACTCTGTAACTGTTTTAGTCACCATTAGCCTCATGGTGAAATCCCTGAGCGGTTTCCTTCCTCTCCGGCGACTGAGTTAGGAAGGACACTTGTATCTTTGTAGTGACTGGGTGTATTGATACACCATCCAAAGTGTAATTCATAACTTTCCCATGCTCAAATGGATATTCCATGCCTGCTTTATATTTACCCATCTATCAATAGGTGCTCTACTTTGCGAGGCGTTGGAAAACCTCCCTGGTCTTTGTGGTTGAATCTGTGTTTGAAATTCACTGCTCGACTGAGGGACCGGTTGGGTACAGAAATTAGGTAGTCATTCAAAAATCATATTAAACACTATTACTGCACACAGAGTGAGTCTATAAAACGTATGTGACTTGTTAAGAACATTTTTACCCTTGAACATATTTAGGCTTGCCATAACACAGGGGTTGAACACTTATTGATTGACTCAAGACATTTCAGCTTTTCATTTTTTTTTAATTTGCAAAAATGTCTAAAAACATAATTCCACTTTTGACATTATTCGGTACTGTGTGTAGGTCAGTGACACAACATCTCAATTGATGTCACGTTTTATCAAGGTGGGTGGAATCAGGCGCAGAGAGCAGGTTTCAGTGATTCGATAGTTTATTCTCCGGCGCACAAAAACACACGGTCAACCCAACACACAGGGTGAATAATCCAACACAGGATCAAACATAGACCGGAGAATAAAACACAGGCACTACACCAAATGACATGAATACAAAAACAATCCTGCACAAAACAAGGGCGGGACAACCTACTACATATAAGGACGTTAATTAAACTAAAATACACACAGGTGAAACTAATAAGACAAAACTAACAGACAAACGAAAAAGGGATCGGTAGTGGCTAGTAGGACGGTGACGACGACCGCCGAGCACCGCCCGAACAGGCAGGAGAGCCAACTTCGGCGGAAGTCGTGACAATTGAAACCATTTTAAATTCAGGCTGTAACTTATCAAAAATGTGGAAAAACTCAAAGGCTATGAATACTTTCTTAAGGTACTGTACATACCGCTCCGAGTAGACCTAATTTGAGCTCTTGCCACAGATTGAAATGCAGCAAATACAGTCAGGTTCAAACATCTGAGTCACTCACCCAGGAGCCTCTGATAGACGGAGCTCTTACCACGTCTGTCATTGGTCAGTAGACCGCTTCAGAGGGCACCAGGAGAAGTCGACTCCATGACAACAGATTTAGCCCATTCATTGCTAGGCAACTAATCCGGTGGTCACGGAGTGGGTCAATGATGGCCAATTATCGGATGCTTATCTCTTTGCAGAGGTTAACCATTCCACTAAATGCATTTTTCAGAACACTATTTTGTAACTGATAATGTGCAGTTTTTTCTGTCACAGAATATTTGATTATGTGCTTTCATTTATTGATAAACAGAAAATGGCTTTTGGACTTTCTGCATTATAAACAAGTATGCACCCAGCCATAGAGGGTGGGAGTGCCGGTTGAGGCCTACACTATTTGTATTCTATAACACAGGGAATTAATGTGGCAAAATTACTATGGCCACTTCTAATAAAATACCTTAATAGACCTACAGTACATTAGGGTCAGAGAGAAGTAAGCTCTATAGTGGGAATGACACTTGTTTAGATTTGTTCGGGTGACATCAAATCAAGGAGCAGAATCTTCTGAAGCTGCAGTTATACATTTTCATGGAAACTCTCTGGTGCCCACTGTGGTTGAATTAGTTTGATGTCATATTCTTATTTTCGAAATGCACATGGTTTACCGGTATGTCTGGACTGGACTGACTGACTGCATAGTTGTCATCCATGTGTCTCCACTCTGAAGGAAATTGATTTGTTTGCACATGACATGATGCATCTGTAGGCTCAGTATCAAAGGGGTTATGAAACCACCTGGGTGAAACCTACTGCCAGTGTACATCTGCATCTCAGCTAACTATCACATAGTTTTCTGTATCTATCAATACATTGTTCAACCACATCATGGGGGTAAAACATATCCCTATCTCTTCAGAAATAAATCAACTAGATGTTTTCCAGTGAACAACTGCAGATGCCAGAGAGGCCCATCCTTCCTAGCTCCAATCGAATTTTAAATCTGCTGCTGCCAATCTCCATCGGATATTACTGATGGGAAACATGCAACGACCAGCGCCTTTGTCTAATCTGCAGCTATCAGGAGACGAGGAGGCCAGATAGAGCCATCCCTGTGACGCTAGAGCACTGATAACCTGGGGACAGGCTGCCAAACACATCCAGTCAAATTAATGGGTGATTTTTCTCATCAGCTGTGCTCCCTATCTCCTCAACACAGCCTGTTCTGCTGGCTGGCTGCACAATATGCCAACATCACCACACTGCTTATTCAGTCTGGGAAGACAGGCACTGTTAATTAACTGACTGAGGAGAATCGCAGAGAGAGATTTGGGTGGTATTGTGAGCTATGGTATCCTCAATTCTTTCCTCAAACACAAAGACGGTAGCTAGAGAAGTAGCACAATGTCACACACTCTCTTACTGTGGCAATATTGGCATTTACCTAACTGAGCATTTCATTTCACAATGGTGGAGAAGTTAACTTGAGTACATTTAACATGAAATATATACATATAAATATGAAGAATATTTCATCATTAAATGTGTACATTTCTGACAGAAAATCAGCATGAGGAATAGTGTAATTTTGATTTGAAATAATAGACCAGTAGGGGGCTCTCTCTCATTACCTAGCCAGCTTCTACAGAGCAGTGTACTGTGTAGTGTAGGCTACTACCCAACAGCAGAAAATAAGGCCTCAAAGAGTCTCTTTGAAAGACTACTCAAATCTGTGCCTGTCCTACCCCAGGTGATAGGCTTGATCACAGTGATGGGGAGTAGTGAACTATACTGAACAAAAAAAGAATGCAACATGCAACAATTACAGTTTGCGACACGGGGCCGTGCATTACCATGCTAAAACATGGGGTGATGGCAGCGGATGAATGGCACGACGATGGGTCTCAAGATCTCATCACACTATTTCTGTGCATTCAAATGTCCATCGATACAATGCAATTGTGTTCGTTGTCCATAGCTTATGCCTGTCCATACCAAAACCCCACCACGGGGCAGTGGTGGAAAAAGTACTCAATTGTCATAAAAGTAAAAGTAAGGATAACTTCAAATGACTCAAGTAAAAGTGAAAGTCACTCGTGTAAAATATTAGATGATATATTACATACAAATATGACATACATTTGTTTTTAAATATATTTAAGAATCAAAAGTAAATGCAATTGCTAAAATGTACTTACGTATCAAAAGTAAAAGTATAAACCATTTAGAATTCTTTATATTAATGTACTCAGATGGCACAATCTGATTTTCTTGTTTTATTGATGGATAGCCAGTGGCACACGCCAACACTTAGACATAATTTACAAACAAAGCATTTGTGTTTAGTGAGTCCGCCAGATCAGGGGTAGTAGGCATGACCAAGGGATGTTCTCTTGATAAGAGTGTGAATTGGACCATTTTCCTGTCAACATGTAACGAGTACTTTTGGGTGTCAGGGAAAATGTAAAAAATACATTATTTTCTTTAGGAATATAGTGAAGTAAAAGTTGGTAAAAATATAAATAGTAAAGTAAGGTACAGATACCCCCAAAAACTACTTAAGTAGTACTTTAAAATATTTTTACTTAAGTATTTTACACCACTGCCATGGGGCAATCTGTTCACAATGTTGACATCAGCATGCCGCTCGCACACACAATACAATACACGTGGTCTGCAGTTGTGAGGCCGGTTGGGTGTACTGCCAAATTCCCTAAAACAACTTTGGAGGCGGCTTATGGTAGATAAATTAACATTAAATGATCTGGTAACAGCTCTGTTGGACATTCCTACAGTCAGAATGCCAATTGTACTCTCCCCTCAAAACTTGAGACATCTGTGGCATTGTGTTGTGGGACAAAACTGCACATTTTAGAGTGGCCTTTAATTGTCCCAAGCACAAGGTGCACATGTGTAGTAATCATGCTGATTAATCAGCATCTTGATATGCTACACCTGTCAGGTGGATGGATGATCTTGGCAAAGGAGAAATGCTCTCTAACAGGGATATGAACATATTTGTGCACACAATTTGACAGAAATAAGCTTTTCGTGCATATGGAACATTTCTGGGATTTTTTATTTCAGCTCATGAAATATGGGACCAACACTTTACATGTTGCATTTATATTTTTGTTCAATGTACATGTAGTTCAACCAGTAATTTAATCACATTCTGCTGTAGCTTGGTGGTAGTTTAACTAAATTCAAATCTTGATAGTGTTTTCAGTAAACTACACCAATACATGGCCGAAAAGTAATTCACTACTGGAACTACACACTACTTTTTTTGTGAACAGAAGATATGAGTACAGTAGGCAGATTTCCTTTCTTTTCTGGCATCAGACCTGTCTAATTATTACTTGAAACCTAGTTTTTATAGTAAGAAATACATATTTATTTTCTTTGTTAAAATGCTCAAATTTTTACCCCTATTTCTACTCAATTTTGTAATATAAAATTACTAGTTACAGTCTTGTCCCATCGCTGCAATTCCCGTACAGACTCGGGAGAGTCGATAATCGAGAGCCATGCGACCTCCAAAACACAACCCTGCCAAGCCACACTGCTTCTTGATACACTACCCGCTTAACCCGGAAGCCAGCCACACCAATGTGTCGGAGGAAACACCGTTCAACTGGTGACCAAAGTCAGCGTGCATGCGCCCGGCCAGCCACAAGGAGTCACTAGAGCGCGATGGGACAAGGACATCCCGGCCGACCAAACCCTTCCCTAACCCGTGTCTACCGGTCGCGGCCGGCTGCGACACAGCCTGGGATCGAACGCAGGTCTGTAGTGACGCCTCTAGCACTGCATGCTGCCTTGGACTGTTTAATGTTTAATAGGCTAAATTACACATTATGTTAACATCTGACTCCAGAGACCTGTTCTGCAATTTGTGGTCTTTGACATATCGGATTTAGATTTGATAATTTTTCAGGAAGTAGTTTGGATGTAATTAACTACTTTTTCAAATTATCTTTAGTTTAGTAAACAATATATTTATTAAGGGTAGCTTTAGAGTATCTTAACTTCTTCCAGTGTGAAGTAGCTTGGTAGCTTGTTAAACTATAATTTCAGAGTAGCTTCCCGAAGCTGGTATAGCACACAATGCTATAGAGATGGTGACTCACTGTCCTGAGCTGGCATTTTACTGTAACAGGAATTGACAATGCTGACTGGAGGCCTATCATTGGCAATGATGGAGATTTGATGACTATTTTAGGCCTATCTGCGCTGGTGGCGCAAACCAGGTTCTCTCCCCTCTACAGAGCACACAGGTCCACAGCTATGAGTCTTGCTCTGTGGGTCTCCCCCTGTGTGGGTATGATTTAACTCATATTTACAGTAATAGCAGTGTGCTGGAAACAGGCACAGGGGCTCCGGGCTTCTCTCCCTGAAGGACTCCGACTCGCTTTAATCCTTACAAAACCACTAATGGAACGCCTCATGACCTTTTCTACTCCAGCGAGCTCATTCACACGGTACACACACACACACACGCACACAGACTAAGTGCATGTTGGTGTCTACTGAAAGTAAGGCAGATATTTATTATCTCACCCATTCCCAGTCATGTGTGTAATGGATTGATATCTGCAGGTTGTACAGTTTATTCTGTTCTCTTTATAACAGTAACAGCAGGTGAAATAAATCTAGGTCTCTCCAATGGCGGCTCGTCCACTAGGGCATTAGGGGTGGTGCCCTGCTTTTGATTGGTCCCATAAAAATAAAATAAAAACTACAAATAATAATACTCACTATATATACACTGAACAAAAATATATAAGCAACATGTAAAGTGTTGTTCCCATGTTTCATGAGCTGAAATAATCGATCCCAGAAATGTTACAAACATAGAAAAACCGTATTTCTCTCAAATTCTGTGCACAAATTTGTTTACATCCCTGTTAGTGAGCATTTTTCCCCCCAAGATAATCCATCCACGTGATAGGTGCGAGCGGTTTGCTGATGTCAACGTTGTGAACAAAGTGCCCCCTGGTGGCGGTGGGGTTATGGTATGGGCAGGCATAAGCATTTTATCAATGGCAATTTGAATGCATAGAGATACCATGTCGAGATCATGAGACCCGTTGTTGTGCCATTCATCCACCGCCATCACCTCATGTTTCAGCATGATAATGCACGCCCCCAAGTCGTAAGGATCTGTACACAATTTCTGAAAATTGAAAATGTCCCAGTTCTTCCTTGGCCTGCATACTCACCAGACATTTCACTCATTGAGCAAGTTTGAGATGCTCTGGATCAACGTGTAAGTCAGCGTGTTCCAGTTCCCACCAATATCCAGCAACATTGCACAGCCATTGAAGAGGAGTGGGACAACATTCCAAAGGCAACAATCAACAGCCTGATCAACTCTATGTGAAGGAGATGTGTCGGGCTGCATGAGGCAAATGGTGGTCACAACATATACTGACTGGTTTTCTAATCCACACCCCTACCTTATTTTTAAAGGTATCTGTGACCAACAGATGCATATCTGTATTCCCAGTCATTTGAAATCCTTAGATTATGGCCTAATTTATTTATTGAAATTGACTGATTTCCTTTGATTCAGCGTTGTTAGGGTTTGGCCTGGGTAGGCCATAATTGTAAATAAGAATTTGTTCTTAACTGACTTGCCTAGTTAAATAAAGGTTAAATAAATACAACATTTAAAAAGGCTTTCTACTAGATGTTGGAACATCGCTGCGGAAACTTCCATTCAGCCACAAAGAGCATTAGTGTGGTCGGGCACCGATTTTTAGAGACTAGGCCCGGGTCTCAGTTGGCATTCCAATTCATCCCAAAGGTGTTTGATGGGTTTGACATCATGGCTCTGTGCAGGCTAGTTAAGTTCTTCCTCACCAATCTCAAGAAATCATTTCTGTATGGACGTTGTTTTGTGCACGGGGGCATTGTCATGCTGAAACAGGAAATGGACTTCCCAAACTGTTGCCACAAAGTTGGAAACAAACAGAATAGTCTAGAATGTCATTATATTCTAGAGCGTTAAGATTTCCCTTCACTGTAAATAAGGGGCCTATCCCAAGCCATGCAAAACAGCCCCAGACCGTTATTCCTCCTCCACCAAAATGTACAGTTGGCTACCTCTATTGGGGCAGGTAGCCTTCTTCTAAAATGGATTAAATATATATATATTTTTTTCAATCTACACACAGTCAGAACTTCTGGGTCTGCTCTAGTCTGGCATGAGTCTCTCTGCCAGACGGCTTACTTTCGCATGTGAGACTAGATCTGCTCTATCAGGTACTAACTAACTTGTAATAAATAATCATAACAGTCACGGGAACCTGGGACCTGATGAACCTAGGGATACACTAGCTAGAACCTCATCGAGGGCCTGGTAGGACAAAAAAGCATGACGGTGGCTGGCCAATTTTTTGTTTTCCCCCACAGTACTCATCAGGTTCTACTGTAGGTTACAGTCTGACATGTTTTGTGGACTAAAATAGCATAAAACCGGGGTGTCACAAAGCATGATAAAATTATTTAGCCAGCTTCTGTAATACATTTTTGTTGTTGTTGTAAAATGAACCATTTATATCTACCTTTAATAAGCACCTAGCCAGCTATAGCTAGCTGGTAGCTAGCTAGCTAGTTAGTTAGCCCATGTCAATTTCTTTCTAAAGTAATATCTGACTAACTCGGAAATATGAAGTTATTTCAGATTGAAATAACGGGCTAGCGAATCATGCTTTGTGACATTATGTTAGCTATCCCCAGTTAGATAATGTGTTTTCACTTATTTCATCTGCATGCTTGTTATGTTCTCCCTCGGTTGAAAGCTTAAATTCTTGTTCATCTAACTGCACTGTCCAATTTACAGTAGTTATTATAGCGAAAGCATGCCATGCGATTGTTTGAGGACGGCTCCCCACAAAATATTTTCCCACCGGCACAGGTTTCATAATTTCACAAATAGCGATGAAATCTTCCTCTGATTTGTCATCCAAAGGGTCCCAGCTATAACATATAGTGTCGTTGTGTTAGATAAAATCCTTCTTTATATCCCAAAAATTCTGTTTAGTTGCGCCATCGATTTGAGTAATCCACTCGTTCAACATTCAGAGAAAGGAATCCGAAAATCTACCATCCAACTTTGTTTCAACAAGTTAAAATACGTTTCTATTTACTCCTCAGATATCCTACAATGTAATCAAACTATAATATTTCTTATGGAAAGAATGCCCCTATACTTTTCATTGTAAGAGCTCTCAAAAGAAATAAAACATCTGGTTGGTTTCTTTGGATTTTCCCCTACGATATCTATTGTGTTAGTCTCCTACATTATTTCAACATTTCTACATACTTCAAACTGTTTTCTTTCCAATGGTACCACTGATATGCATATCCTGGCTTCAGGGCCTGAGCAACAGGCAGTTTACTTTGGGCACATCAGTCAGGCGGAAATTGAGAAAAAAGGGGCCTATCCCTGAGAAGCAGACGCTAGCTTCTGAGATGGGTGCCGGAGCTACTGAACTTCAACTAACACTTAGATATTAGTCTCACTTAGATGACCTTAGGACATTGCAAAAGGCTCCTGGGAAAAATACTTTTGCAAAAGAAATGCCCAAAAATGGTCAGTTACCTTCCTCATCATTATCTTAAATACCAGTAACCACCCTAGAATCAATCACCAGTCTAGACTGGAGGGCCTGGTACTATGATGCATTGGGACATTATTGAGATGGCTAAATGGAAGTGAGGACATACTTTAAATTGGTGCAATGACTACAAAATAACTACAGAATATTTGGAGGAGACCAAGGCGCAGAGCGGTGAGCGTACATAAACTCTTTTAATGAAAGAACGAACACTGAACAAAACTATACAAAATGAACCGTGAAGCTATATGACTAGTGCAAACAGGCAACTAAACATAGAATAACAACCCACAAAATACCCAAGGAATATGGTTAACTGAATATGGTCCCCAATCAGAGACAACGATAAACAGCTGCCTCTGATTTAGAACCAATCTAGGCAACCATAGACATATAAACCCCTAGACATACAAAAAACCCTAGACAATGAAAAACTAAACAAACCACCCTTGTCACACCCTGACCTAACCAAAATAATAAAGAAAACAAAGATAACTAAGGTCAGGGCGTGACAATTAATCTCATGCATGAAATTAGCAAATAACTTCAAAGTTTGTCAAAAACAGAAACATGCCAAGATACAATCAAGACAGTACATGTAATAATTCAGGGTTTATGGAATTCATCTGTACAATATTTTATATTTCAGATTCTTCAAAGTATCCATCCTTTGCCTTGATGACAGCTTTACACACTCTTGGCATTCTCTCAACCAGCTTCATGAGACGTCATGCTTTTCCAACAGTCTTGAAGGAGTTCCCACATATGCTGAACACTTGTTGGTTGCTTTTCCTTCACTCTGCGGTTCGACTCATCCCAACCCATCTCAATTGGGTTGAGATCGGGTGATTGTGGAGGCCAGGTCATCTGATGCAGCACTCCATCTTTCTCCTTGGTTAAATAGTCCTTACACAGCCTAGAGGTGTGTTTTGGGTCACTGTCCTGTTGAAAAACAAATGATAGTGGGGCTAAGCGCAAACCAGATGACGTATCGCTGCAGAATGCTGTGGTAGCCGTGCTCGTTAAGTGTGGATGGAAATTCAGAATAAATCACAGACAGTGTCACCAGCAAAGCACCCCCACACCATCACCTCTTTTCTCCATGCATCATGGTGGGAACCACACTCCCGAAGATCATCCGTTCACCTACTCTGCGTCTTGGAACCAAAAATCTCAAATTTGGACTCATCAGACCAAAGGACAGATTTCCACCTGTCTAATGTCCATTGCTCGTGTTTCTTGGCCCAAGTAAATCTCTTCTTCTCATTGGTGTCCTTTAGCAGTGGTTTCTTTGGAGCAATTCCACCACGAAGGCCTGATTCACGCAGTCTCCTCTGAACAGTTGATATTGAGTGTCTGTTACTTGAACTCTGTGAAGCATTTATTTGGGCTGCAATCTGAGGTTCAGTTAACTCTAATGAATTTATCCTCTGCAGTTTAGGTAACTCAGGTTCTTCCTTTCCAATTAAAGTAATCAGATTACGTTACAAAGTTTGGGCTAATCCAAAAGTTAGTTTATTTAATAAAATTTTGGACAGTAACTAACGGATTACATTTAGAAAGTCACCTACCCAACCCTGCTGGTCAACAAGCAGTTCTAAGGGATTATGGGTAGGTAACTGAAAAGGGGTTGGGGGTTGGGAGGGGACATTTTGTTCCAAATTGGATTTATGTCTGGGTGTCTATTTAAACTGATAATTATTTCTCTCCGTCTTTCTCCCTTTCAGTCTGCGGTGTTAGGTGGGGTGGCCCACCTGGTGAATTTCTGCAGTACAGACACTAACAGGCAAGATCTCTCTCTCTCTCTCTCTCTCTCTCTCTCTCTCTCTCTATATATATATATATATATATATATATATACTCCCGGAGATCACACTGCTCAAAAAAATAAAGGGAACACTTAAACAACACAATGTAACTCCAAGTCAATCACACTTCTGTGAAATCAAACTGTCCACTTAGGAAGCAACACTGATTGACAATAAATGTCACATGCTGTTATGCAAATGGGATAGACAACAGGTGGAAATTATAGTCATTTAGCAAGACACCCCCAATAAAGGAGTTGTTCTGCAGGTGGGGACCACAGACCACTTCTCAGTTCCTATGCTTCCTGGCTGATGTTTTGGTCACTTTTGAATGCTGGCGGGGCTTTCACTCTAGTGGTAGCATGAGACGGAGTCTACAACCCACACAAGTGGCTCAGGTAGTGCAGCTCATCCAGGATGGCACATCAATGCGAGATGTGGCAAGAAGGTTTGCTGTGTCTATCAGCGTAGTGTCCAGAGCATGGAGGCACTACCAGGAGACAGGCCAGTACATCAGGAGACGTGGAGGAGGCCATAGGAGGGCAACAACCCAGCAGCAGGACCGCTACCTCCACCTTTGTGCAAGGAGGAGCAGGAGGAGCACTGCCAGAGCCCTGCAAAATGACCTCCAGCAGGCCACAAATGTGCATGTGTCTGCTCAAACGGTCAGAAACAGACTCCATGAGGGTGGTATGAGGGCCCGACGTCCACAGGTGGGGGAGGCACGTGGAGGCCACACATACTACTGAGCCTCATTTTGACTTGTTTTAAAGGACATTACATCAAAGTTGGATCAGCCTGTAGTGTGGTTTTCCACTTTAATTTTGAGTATGACTCCCAAATCCAGACCTCCATGGGTTGATAAATTTGATTTCCATTGATAATTTTTGTGTGATTTTGTTGTCAGCACATTCAACTATGTAAAGAAAAAAGTATTTAATAAGAATATTTCATTCATTCAGATCTAGGATGTGTTATTTTAGTGTTCCCTTTATTTTTTTGAGCAGTATATATATATATATATATATATATATACAGTTTTGGGCTACTTCTTAACTGCAGTCTCCAGCTGAGTGAGACACTGGCAGTCAGATGTAAGCAGGAGAGGACCCGAGGCAAGTAGTGGCAGGGAAACTGAGGTAGAGAAACATTGAAGGCTAAATGAAGAGTTGGAGTATTAAAGTTCTGCTCAGTCATGTATCTGCCTACCAAAAGGGTCATTAATCCATGCCCCAGTAAAACTATAACTTAAACATCCCATCTGTGCATAGGAAACCAAAGCGCACATGCACACAAACAACCTTGCTTTTAATCCAGGAGTGTGGTCACCCTCACATACAAACATAAATGGCTCCAGCAAACAAGATGCAATCTAAATTTCAATCAAATACACTTTATTGAGCGGTTAGCAATGGGCACAAAGGCATATTTTATTTGGCTGTGTCAGGGCTATGTCTACTAAGCAATCAAATAATATAATCTTGTCATGTAAAGCAATAACACACACACACTTCTAGATCCCAGTGTGCCCCTATGAAGGTCATATCAGTGAGACTGTGGCACCTAGTCAAGGCCTTGTGGTTGCCTCAGTTCAGGGACAGAGCACTTTCTGGTCTAGGTTATAGACACCTAGGTTAGGACAAGAGGATTCAAATAACTTTTTGCATAAATTAAGAATTCTAAACAAAGTTATTCTAGTTAGCAACAGCGCTGTTTCCATGAATCCGTCCATTTTCAAAATCTTGAGCACGTGAATACAACACGTCATAACCTTTGTCATAACCTGGTCAGGGACACTAGGCTAAATGAGGGAGATAGACAGAGGCTCCACACCTGAACCCTCCCTAGCATGACACTGATCAGAGGTTGCAGTCTCAACCTTTGCACAGCCCAGCCAAAATACCCAAAACCGCCTTGGATCCTTCTACCACTGTGATTCTAGGCTAGTGCTTAGTGTTATTCCCCCACTGTGATTGTTATTGATCATTACTGTGGCAGGTTTAGCGGCTCTTTATTGGAATGCACTTAATGTAAGTCACTCTGGACAAGACAGCGTTTGCTAAATGACTCAAATGTAGGCTACAGTCAAGCAATGGAATGGAATGGAAGTGAGGCTAGCAGGAGGCAGCGGAAGGAATAAGAACCAATGGCCCAGTAAATGGGAATGATTTTGCAGCTAGCATAACAGGGAGAAGTGATGCTTCCCCTTCATCACGATATTTCAAAACCATCGCATAGACGGACTTTGCTCAATACCTTGCATAGCAGAAGGTCATGGCTGATCTCTTTTTGATTAAATGGATTTCTTTGATTAAATGGATTTTCTATTAAATTACGGTGGCCTTTCGCCAAATAATGGCTTTCTGATCCCATAGGATGTCAAAGGGGCTTCTGTCTTCCTTGCATTATTCTTAATTTATGTTCGTATTCTTACATTTGATTATTTATTATTGTCGTTACAATGTCGAGAAGGAATCTGAAAGTAAGTATTTTGTTGGACAGTGCATACCATGTGTATCCTGTACATACGACTAATAAAACTTGAAACAGTAAACAATACAAGGTTGGTGTAACGATTCTCGTTGGTGGAAGGAGAGGGGGACCAAAATGCAGCGTGGTAAGAGTTGGTCATATTTTAATTGAAAACCTAAACACTACACAAAATAACAACGAAGCGAAAACGAAACAGTTCTGCCAGATGAACAGACACTAAACAGAAATTAATCACCCACAACCAAAATGGGGAAAACAGGCTACCTAAGTATGATTCTCAATCAGAGACAATGAACGACACATCTCTGATTGAGAACCATACTAGGCCAAACACATAGAAATATAACAACATAGAAAAAAGAACATAGACTACCCACCCCAACTCACGCCCTGACCAACCTAACACAAAGACATAAAAAAGGAACTAAGGTCAGAATGTGACAGTTGGGAAGCAATGAACACTACTATTTTTGATCTATGACTTGCTTTGTTATTAATAATCTACTTAGCTACCCTGTGCTAAAGTAATAAAATCGCTTTTTATTTGTCACATGCGCCGAGTACAACAGGTTTAGACCTTACCGTGAAATTCTTACTTACAAGCCCTTGACCAACAATGCAGTTAAGAAAATAGAGTTAAGAAAATATTGACTAAATAAGCTAAAGTAAAAAACAAAAAAACAATAACATGGCTATATACAGGGGGCACCGGTACCAAGTCAATGTGTGGCGGTACAGGTTAGTCGAGGTAATTTGTAACATATCAATCACTCAAGAAAACTATGAGATGGTTACTAGACAAAACGAAAGAGACAGAAATGAAACAGAAAGTTATTCAATGCATACAACTACCCAATTGGGAAAACTATGAAAAGGAGTTTTCGGGATTGCACAACATATTCTGTTTACATTTCTAGAAAGGTCCTTAAATCCCTTGACGAAACATAAAATAAAGTGTTTGATTCTGAAAAATGTAACCTAAACATACCATGTCCTCAAAACTATGGTGCAAGGCAACAGAGCATGTTTCATAGATAAGAGCAGTAGCGGATTACTGACAAATAATCTTAATACAACCATTACAGTACATTAATGGTTGACACGGGGGAATATAAATGGTCGCCACAGTGATGGGATACCATATCTGGACCAGAATGGTCTGTGAGGGAGAAACAGACAGATTTTCAAAACACAATTTGATTGGAGAGGTTGATTTTGTTCAGAGAAGACTTCTAAGACATTTTCAATGGGGTGTGTCTGTGCCACTGCTGCTGGCAGGGAAGCAGAAATGGTAGGGGCATGGATATCAAAGCTGAGAAACACAGTCGGTACATCAATGTACTTGAATACTTCTTGATTAAATATTTTGTTGTGAAAGCACAACAAAATGACAATGAAGGACACTTAAAGGGGAAATTAAGAAAATTACCTCAATATACACTGCTCAAAAAAATAAAGGGAACACTAAATAACACATCCTAGATCTGAATGAATGAAATATTCTTATTAAATACTTTTTTCTTTACATAGTTGAATGTGCTGACAACAAAATCACACAAAAATTATCAATGGAAATCAAATTTATCAACCCATGGAGGTCTGGATTTGGAGTCACACTCATAATTAAAGTGGAAAACCACACTACAGGCTGATCTAACTTTGATGTAATGTCCTTAAAACAAGTCAAAATGTGGCTCAGTAGTGTGTGTGGCCTCCACGTGCCTGTATGACCTCCCTACAGTGCCTGGGCATGCTCCTGATGAGGTAGCGGATGGTCTCCTGAGGGATCTCCTCCCAGACCTGGACTAAAGCATCCCAGAGCGAGACATGATGTCCCAGATGTGCTCAATTGGATTCAGGTCTGGGGAACGGGCGGGCCAGTCCATAGCATCAATGCCTTCCTATTGCAGGAACTGCTGACACACTCCAGCCACATGAGGTCTAGCATTGTCTTGCATTAGGAGGAATCCAGGGCCAACTGCACCAGCATATGGTCTCACAAGGGGTCTGAGGATCTCATCTCGGTACCTAATGGCAGTCAGGCTACCTCTGGCGAGCACATGGAGGGCTGTGCGGCCCCCCAAAGAAATGCCACCCCACACCATGACTGACCCACCGCCAAACCGGTCATGCTGGAGGATGTTGCAGGCAGCAGAACGTTCTCCACGGCGTCTCCAGACTGTCACGTCTGTCACATGTGCTCAGTGTGATCCTGCTTTCATCTGTGAAGAGCACAGGGCGCCAGTGGCGAATTTGCCAATGTTGGTGTTCTCTGGCAAATGCCAAACGTCCTGCACGGTTTTGGGCTGTAGACACAACCCCCATCTGTGGACATCGGGCCCTCATACCACCCTCATGGAGTCTGTTTCTGACCGTTTGAGCAGACACATGCACATTTGTGGCCTGCTGGAGGTCATTTTGCAGGGCTCTGGCAGTGCTCCTCCTGCTCATCCTTGCACAAAGGCGGAGGTAGCGGTCCTGCTGCTGGGTTGTTGCCCTCCTACGGCCTCCTCCACGTCTCCTGATGTCCTGGCCTGTCTCCTGGTAGCGCCTCCATGCTCTGGACACTACGCTGACAGACACAGCAAACCTTCTTGCCACATCTCGCATTGATGTGCCATCCTGGATGAGCTGCACTACCTGAGCCACTTGTGTGGGTTGTAGACTCCGTCTCATGCTACCACTAGAGTGAAAGCACCGCCAGCATTCAAAAGTGACCAAAACATCAGCCAGGAAGCATAGGAACTGAGAAATGGTCTGTGGTCCCCACCTGCAGAACCACTCCTTTATTGGGGGTGTCTTGCTAATTGCCTATAATTTCCACCTGTTGTCTATTCCATTTGCACAAAAGCATGTGAAATGTATTGTCAATCAGTGTTGCTTCCTAATTGGACAGTTTGATTTCACAGAAGTGTGATTGACTTGGAGTTACATTGTGTTGTTTAAGTGTTCCCTTTATTTTTTTGAGCATTGTAGTTGGTGAGCCAGAAGAAATCTGGGTCTGTGTTTTACACTATGAAGACGACGTTCCGCTAGCGGAACACCTCAACAACATTCCGCTGAAAAGGAAGCGTGCAAAATTCAAAAATATTTTTTTGAAATATGTAACTTTCACACATTAACAAGTCCAATACAGCAAATGAAAGATAAACATCTTGTTAATCTACCCATCATGCCCAATTTCAAAAATGCTTTACAGCGAAAACACAACATATGATTATGTTAGGTCATAGCCAAGTCAAAAAAACACACAACCATTTTTCCAGCCAAAGATAGGAGTCACAAAAAGCAGAAATATAGATAAAATGAATCACTAACCTTTGATGATCTTCATCAGATGACACTGATAGGACATCATGCTACACAATACATGTATGTTTTGTTCGATAATGTGCATATTTATATCCAAAAATCTCAGTTTACTTTGGCGCGTTACATGCATTAATGTTTTGATTCCAAAACATTCAGTGATTTTGCAGAAATACATTGATAAAAGATACAAGGGTTATTCACAGAATTAAAGATAGACTTCTCCTTACTGCAACTGCTGTGTCATATTTTTGTTTTTAATTAACGGTAAAAGCATAATCTGAGAACGGCGCTCAGAGCCCAAAACAGCCAGAGAAATATATGCCATTTTGGAGTCAACAGAAGTTAGAAATAACACCATGAATATTCACTTACCTTTGATGATCTTCATCAGAAGGCACTCCCAGGAATCCCAGTTCGACAATAAATGACTGATTTGTTCCATAAAGTCCATAATTTATATCCAAATAGCTACTTATTGTTAGTGTGTTCAGCCCACTAAATCATCTTCATGAGGCGCAAGCACTTCGTCCAGACAAAAACTTGAAAAGTTCTGTTACAGTCCTTTAGAAACATTTCAAACGATGTATGTAATCAATCATTTGGATGTTTTTAACATAAAACATCAATAATGTTCCAACCAGAGAATTCCTATGTCTGAAGAAAAGCACTGGAACGAGAGGTAACTCTGTCGGGAGCGCATTACGAGACCAAGGCACTCTGCCAGACTACTGACTCAAAGAGGTTTCATGAGCCCCTCCTTTATAGTAGAATCATCATTCAAGTTTCTAAAGACGGTTGACATGTAGTGGAAGCCGTAGGAAGTGCAACTTGACTCCATAGACACTGTGTATTTGGTAGGGCAAGCATTGAAAAACTACAAACCTCAGATGTCCCACTTCCTGGTTGGATTATTCTCAGGTTTTCACCTGCCATATGAGTTAGGTTATACTCACAGACATCATTCAAACAGTTTTAGAAACTTCAGAGTGTTTTCTATCCAATACCAATAATAATATGCATATATTAGCATCTGGGCCAGAGTAGGAGGCAGTTCACTCTGGTCACGCTATTCATCCAAAAGTGAAAATGCTGCCCCTTATCCCAAAAAGGTTAAAAGACCTTAGCTTGAAAAACAAAAAGCGGCAATAGTAGGGGAGAGCAAGGTAAAGTTGTCACACGGGTAAGTTGTCAAACTGTTCGTACCTCCAACACAAGAGGCGCTATCTCAAAAATCAAATAGCTACATGATCTATGGTCAACTTCCTGTTCACATGTGGTCAAGGTCACTTTAATCTGAGGTGAGCACAAGTTTCTTATTTTTCCCCTTCAAAAGTAGAAAATTGGCACTTTAGATTTTATGCAATAAAACTTTGTGAGGTATGAATGTTCAAAATCAGAATTTTGCACTGAGTAGAGGAGACAATAATGTATTTTGATACTTTAACTGCAGTGCTATGTTGAGCTAACCTTGAGATTTAGCCAACATTAGCACACATGTCAGTTTGGGGCAAATTGTCTCAATGACCTTGTGGCAAGTCTTCACATGTGACAACTTGCCCCAGTATACATAGACATATAGAACACGCTCAAAAAACAGCTCTGATAATAGTATTAAATGTTACAGTAAATTGATTATTATATATCCACACACATACACAACTCCATACAGTGTCATGAATTTAGTGTGGGGTTATGAATTGCATTGTGGCCACAAGGATAGTAGACAGGGAGGTGGGCGTAATAAGCCGGTAATGAATATGTAATTGCAATGAGGAAATGTGTTTTTGAAGGAAAGAAGAAAGGAAGGACGGAAAGAAAGAGGGAAAGGAAATAAAGATGGTTAGAAATGATAAAAGAAAGAATGGCAGCCCACCACCTGGCATAATGTCAAAGGCAGTGAGGCAGGTGAAGTTGCAGAACAAATCAATCAGGAGTACAGCAAAGGATTTTGACAAATGACCGTACTCTGACTCGGTATTGTCAAAAGGTTGCCAGGGAAGAAGTCAGACAGCCATGCCAACAACAGTGGTTGGCTATACAAAGCCACGGCAGGTTTTTTCACCTGATTTGGAGCTGCAGCTTGTTCAGTATATTACTAGGGCAGCTGACATTTATTTTGGTCTGTCGCCAAGTGAGATCAGAAGACTTGCCTACCAGTTTGCTCTGGCACACCAGCTGAAGTTCGCACCAATGTGGGCAGAAAAAGAAAAGGGCAGCTCGGAGTGGTTTACAGGACATTCTTGGGATTGTCAATCCCAACACTGTCACTGAGAACCCAGAGAACTAGGCTGGCCGAGTTTGGCAAGTAGCGTCAACAGATCACCCCATTCAGAAAACCCTAAGGCCCCAGCACAATGCCCTAGCAGCAACATGCTACAGGCCCCAGATAACAATTTGGACCAGGAGACATTCCAATGGCCCCAGAAACCCTGGTGTGAGGCCACTGCAACATAAACCTGACAAACATGGCCCCAGCAAACCTGCCAGTCCCCAGCACCATCCAACCCTACCAGGCCCCAGCACCAACCTGCCAGGACCCAGCACCATTCCAACCCTACCAGGCCCCAGCATCAACCTACCAGGCCCCAGCACCAACCTGCCATGCCCCAGCAACATTCCAACCCTACCAGGCCCCAGCAACATTCCAACCCTACCAGGCCCCAGCACCAACCTTGCCCTGCCAGGCCCCAGCAACATTCCAACCCTACCAGGCCCCAGCACCAACCTTGCCCTGCCAGGCCCCAGCAACATTCCAACCCTACCAGGCCCCAGCCTAACCTGGCTACTAAAGAGGCACATCAACATTCCAACCCTGATGCCTGGATGAGCAACAACCCTGCCCTGCCAGACAATGTCAACATTCCATGACCATTCTTGCCCCAGAACATTCCAACCCTACCAGGCCCCTGGCCAACCTGCCAGTCCCCTTGAACCATCCAGGCCTTTAGGGTGGCAGCACAACCTACCAGGCCCCAGCACCAACCTGCCAGGCCCCAGCACCATTCCAACCCTAGCAGGCCCCAGCATCAACCTACCAGGCCCCAGCACCAACCTGCCATGCCCCAGCAAATTTCCAACCCTACCAGTCCCCAGCAACATTCCAACCCTACCAGGCCCCAGCACCAACCTACCAGGTCCCAGCACCAACCTTGCCCTGCCAGGCCCCAGCAACATTCCAGCCCTGCCAGGCCCCAGCACCAACCAGCCAGGCCCCAGCACCATTCCAGCCCTGCCAGGCCCCAGCACCAACCTGCCAGGCCACAGCACCATTTCAGCCCTGCCAGGCCCCAGCACCAACCTGCCAGGCCCCAGCACCATTCCAGCCCTGCCTAGCATGAGTTGACACAGACCTGCCCAGTTATTATGCTAGCACCAGCTCATCCATTTTCAAACTCTTCCAATGCCATTGGACTACCAACTGTGAGGACAAATCCGGCCATATCCATAAGCTGGCCCCTGAAAACCAGCTTGTAAAGGAAGACAACGGCGCAAGACAGCAATTCTTAAAAAAAAATATATATATTTTTTCTACCCCAATTTCATGGTATTACAAAACTAGTAGTTGCAGTCTTGTCTCATGTTTAAACACCACGTATGTTTTGTTAAGACTCAGGAGAGGCAACATTTAAGCCATGTCTTCAACATTACATCCAACCCAGCCACACCAATGTGTCAGAGGAAACAACATACACCTGGCAACTTGGTCAGCGTGCACTGCGCCCAGGATATCCCTGCCAGCCAAACCCTCCCCAACCCGGAC
Source organism: Oncorhynchus nerka (assembly GCF_034236695.1). NCBI lineage: Eukaryota > Metazoa > Chordata > Actinopteri > Salmoniformes > Salmonidae > Oncorhynchus > Oncorhynchus nerka. Next base: position 56,029,455 of record NC_088397.1, read on the forward strand.
AATTTTGCACCAATTTTGCCTCCCGCTCTTCAGCATTATTGTTTGGATTGAACCCAGAATTTCTGGTGGCACAGCTAGGCATGATTGCAGTTATTTTGAGTTCTTTAATGAAGTTCAATTTGGTTTTGAGGAAGTTAAAGACAGTATTCTAACTGACACACCAGTGAAGCAGGCGCTAGAAATGGAAAAGAAAAAGGCACAATCTAGCAAAAGGCTGGTTCTGAAGAAATTGAAGCAAGGAGGGGAGTCAAAATCTGGATCTGCAAAGAACAAGAAGGCAGCTAAAAAAATTGAAAAAATTGAAAAGTCAACAACAGATGAAGAGGAGCTTCTGCCTCGTCTGTGTGGATCCATTTTCAAACTCTTCCAAAAGAGACTGGGTGAAGTGTGTGAGATGCAACAAATGGGCCCATGATGCTTGTACCTCAGGCCAGGAAATGTATGTGTGCCAGAACTGTGACTCTGAAGATGAGTCTGATTAGTCAGATACGGATGTACGTTGTATAGGCTGTTACAAAACTGTGTATTAGTGTATTAACGTGTTTAAACACCACGTATGTTTTGTTAAGACTTTAAACATTTAAGCAAGTTATCTGCAGCATTACATTCCGATTCTAACAATTACCGTGGATCTATGTACACGCCAGAGAACGTTCGATTTTCAGTTCAAAGTAAATTGGTCGTGCCACTTAATTAATGTGTGCTCTTCCAGCATTATTGTTTTGATTGAAAGGCATGATTTGCTTGATTCTCTAGGCATGATTGTTTTTATTTTGAGTTCTTTAATGAAGTTCAATTTGGTTTTGAATTTGAAGTTAAATTCAGTATTCACAATGAATTAGTTGTGTTCTTATTTGTTGATAATCCAATGTGACAACTTTTTTAAATTTTACCTTTATTTAACTAGGCAAGTCAGTTAAGAACAAATTCTTATTTTCAATGACGGCCTAGGAACAGTGGGTTAACTGCCTGTTCAGGGGCAGAACGACAGATTTGTACCTTGTCAGCTCGGGGATTTGAACTTGCAACCTTCCGATTACTAGCCCAACGCTCTAACCACTAGGCTACCCTGCCGCCCCGACATACTGTGACAACTTACCCAACATACTGTGACAACTTACCCAACATACTGTGACAACTTACCCAACATACTGTGACAACTTACCCAACATACTGTGACAACTTACCCAACATACTGTGACAACTTACCCAACATACTGTGACAATTTACCCGCTGATGGGGCAAGGTGTCACAAGTGCACACTCTCTATTTAACAGTCTACAATTCCATACTGAAATAAGATATGAAGATGTAATGAATACAAAATATGTGCCCAAGACTTCCTTCTTTCATTTGGTATGACATTTATACCATTGTGATGTTTTATGCCCAGTAAATGTTAGATAGCGTGAAAAGTGTGATAACATACTTCGCTCTCCCTTACTGGGTCTATTTTGAGACGCCGTAGCCAGTATACACTTACTTAAAATAGTACACATTAATATAAATCTGTCAATGATATTGAAGTTTTTGCCGAGGAGATCTTAGTCGCGCAATTTTACATCTAACTAAGATGTTTGGTGCAGTATTTCTCAATGAAAAAATGTACATGAAAACATTTGATTGACAAATACTTTATTCTGGAGCGAGTGCGCTATGAAGTAAAAGTGATCATTTGAAACAGGTCATATATGCTAGATTTAGATTTATTTGGCAACTTTAGTTGTGCTGACACAAAATCTGAGAAAGTCTTAGAAATCAAAACATATGGGCAGTATGATGCAACTATAGGCCATTGATGATTTGAAAAAGTCACAAAAAAAGCTTGTACTCTGTTCCTTGTCTCAGGCTGCACATAACACACATTGTTCTCTCATCTAGTGATCATATTTTCACCCATCAGACTATTCTAAATTGAATCTTGTCTTTACTAATATGTACAGTTAGTTTCAGTTTAGAATAGCCCATCATCAAATGGGCAGGAACAGGGACAGGAAAAAAAGACACGGCATCCATATTCACCCGAATAGCGAATAGATCCTCCTCTTTTTAGTGGCAAACATCAAAACTCTTTTCACACAGATTTGAATATAGGAATATCTGGGCTCATAAGTACACTCTCTCCCTCCCTCCCGAAGGACCTGAGCCCTGGGACCATGCATCAGGACTACCTGGCCTCTGTACTGCCTTGAGACACCTAGGGCGGAGATAGCAGCTACACCATATTTCTAGTAATGTAATGCTGTGTTCATAATCAAGTGGGATGGTGGTAATTACCAGATGAAGTCGTACATACCAGTTGGACGCATTCTCGTGCTTTGAACTCGTTGAGATTGCTGATTGGCTAATGGCCAACAAGCTGTGTCAACTACAAGCTAAAAGTGCAGCTATCATGCTTGTAAACGATTTATAGTGTTCAAAAAATTATTCATAGAATTCTGAATACATTTAATTTGACCTTACTCTATCTGCTGTCCGCTGATTTTGTTGAAATATGAGACAAAATATCCACAGGATATTGTGATTAAACCGACTTCCAGAACGCTGGTCAATATAATGATCTGTAGGCTTGTATTTCCAAGGTGTATTTTCCTGGTAACATTAGGGTAGTGTGCATCACGTGCGAATGCAAGAGGTTGAACATACAAGCTGAGAGAACCATATACTCACTGGTTCTCTAAAAAGGCGGGTAAACAATACTTTCCTCTGGATATTTTGTACAAAATTTCAAGCAGCTGAAGGGTCAACTGCACAGACAACCAGTAGAATAAGTTCAAATGTAATTGTATTAAACATTCGGGCTTGTAAGGAAAACTTCTACGATTTTAAAGATATACAGTAAGTTTCAAACGATGTCAAGCATTTGTAGAAAAGTCTGATTCATTAGGCAAGGATGATATTGTATGTGGTTGTCTCACCCAGCTATCTAAGATGAACGCACTAATTGTAAATCATTCTGGATAAGACTGTCTGCTAAATTACTAACATTTTAAATTTAAAAGACACTAGTAATTACCAGTTGGAGGGGCATTCAACTGGAATTTTTCCAGTCATATGTGATAAATACCAGCGTCCCACTTGTCTATGAATGCAGCTTTACACTGCCACAGAATGTGACCACACAGAGATGGAGATTTCAGAGCAGAGATGGAAGAGGAAGCGAGACAACCCATTCCTGTTTTTTTTTCTTCTGGCCACTCCCTGTTTTTTTTTCTGGTTCAATGAAAGTCAATGAACAAAGCAAGGAACTATATAAACACTAGATGACAAATAGGGGGTGATGTGTTGAAGCCACCGTGCTTCCATCTTGGCACTCCCCCAACGGTGTAAAAAATATATTTAAAACTCTTTTACATTAGTTTTTGATGAATTTATGCATACTTCTTAATTATATTATGTGTCCGATAAACATTATGATTAAACATTTTAAAATATATAAAATAATTTTCCTTACAGTATACATTTTAGAGATTACTAATGATACTGTCCCTACTACTTGAAAAAATACTTCAATACATGTAATTTTGTTCTAGAAACATTTAATTGAAATACTGTAGAATTCCATTCATTCTTATGGAGAACTGCTCCTACTGGGGATTGCAACTATATGGGGGACCGGTGGATTCAAAGCCTCTCAATGGCCAATACATAGCATCAGCAATCCCAAGTTTATATACATGATTTGAATTATGTGGACCAGAGCCAGCTGCTATTGCATTGGTATCTATGGGAAAACCACCCGTTAGGTAGACTGGAATTGACAACAAAAAAATTCAATGGTAAACGGCCTGAGTGAACTATCTTCTTTTACCCTCCATCTTTGTTTCAGAGGTTTCAGAGATGTTCAAAGAGGGCGAGTTTGAAAACATGCATGTCAGAAAGCATGTAGTGAATGGGTGTGTTCGAGGGGGTTACGCAACCAAAGTCGGGGGAGGTGCATCTGCTATAGCCGAAAGTCGGACACTGTAGTGGTTTTCCAACAGCAAGGCTCAGATCAGTATGGCAATGTGTCATAGCTGCTATTGTTTATAAACGTTATTCTGTATAAATTTTGAAATAAACTTTTCTATACCACTACTTCACAGTCATAAACTGAAAACATAACGGTGTGTACAATTAATTGGTTTAGAGAGAGATCTGAAATCACTTTAATTTGTATCCCCTGTAGCTTTAGAATCATAGAATCAAGTTAGCTCCTGTTTCAATCAAGTCTTTGACCACGTTCGCGTGGGTCAAACAAAAACACCCTAATGATTGGTGCCTCCCACAATGTACTCAATGGCTGCAAGGTGCAGTTGGTGTGAAGCAACTGCAGCAACTTGAAGGCGACAACTTGAAGGCGTTCATGAAGTTGACATACGGTGCTTTCAAGACCACTGGGAAGGTTAAATCATGACAACAGTGATCTTCAGCTTGGAAAGTTGAAGAGTTTCTGACTTGGAATTCCAAGTTGGATGGCCGTTCAAAAAATGTTTTTTCAGTGTTCCTAGATGTCTTGAATGCACTGAAGTTGGAAGTCAGAGATTTCCCAGTTCCCAGTTGTTTTAAACCCGGTAGTGGTTGCAAGTCGGACGTTTTTGCAAAACCATATTGCAAAAGTGATCTGCTTGATTCGCTGCCACTGAAAAGGCGTAGTCACTCAGTTACACAGGAGGCTGCAAAGGTGAGGACGGCTTATAATAATGACCGGAACGGAGCAAATGGAATGGCATCAACTACATGGAAACCATTTGTTTGATGTATTTGATGCCATTCCACTAACTCTGCTCGAGCCATTACCACGAGCAAGTCTCTGCAATTAAGGCAGCACCACCCTCTTATGCTCAGTTGTACAAGTTTAATTTCAGCAGTGTACTGATTATCACTTGGTGGAAAGTTTCACTTTCTTAGAAAGCATTGACTGAAGGGAAATGATGGTGCTGCTGTACGTTTTGGATTTTAGACCTAGTGGCTAACCCAGTCAAAAGTTCCTGATCACCACTCTAGCACTGGTGGGATTAAAAATGTTCATAAACCTCATAAACATGTTGCAAAATACATTTACGCATAGAGTTGAAGTCGGAAGTTTACACACACTTAGGTTGGAGTCATTAAAACTCATTTTTCAACCACAACACACATTTCTTATTAACAAACTATAGTTTTGGCAAGTCGGTTAGGACATCTACTTTGTGCATGACAATTGTTTACAGACAGATTATTAGGTGTACCTGTGGATGTATTTCAAGGCCTACCTTCAAACACAGTGCCTCTTTGCTTGACATCATGGGGAAATCAAAAGAAATCAGCCAAGACATCAGCATTTTGTTTTTGACCTCCACAAGTCTGGTTCATCCTTGGGAGCAATTTCCAAACGCCTGAAGGTACCACGTTCATCTGTACAAACAATAGTACGCAAGTATAAACACCATGGGACCACGCAGCCGTCATACTGCTCAGGAAGGAGATACGTTCTGTCTGCTAGAGATAAACGTAATTTGGTGCAAAAAGTGGAAATCAATCCCAGAACAACAGCAAAGGACCTTGTGAAGAGGCTGGAGGAAACAGGTACAAAAGTATCTATATCCACAGTAAAACGAGTCCTATATCGACATAACCTGAAAGGCCGCTCAGCAACGAAGAAGCCACTGCTCCAAAACTGCCATAAAAAATGGTTTGCAACTGCACATGGGGACAAAGATCGTACTTGTTGGAGAAATGTCCTCTGGTGGGATGCAACAGAAATAGAACTGTTTGGCCATATTGACCATCCTTATGTTTGGAGGAAAAAGGGGGAGGCTTGCAAGCCAAAGAACACCATCCCAACCGTGAAGCACGGGGGTGGCAGCATCATGTTGTGGGGGTGCTTTGCTGCAGGAGGGACTGGTGCACTTCACAAAGTAGATGGCATCATGAGGAATTGACAATTATGTGGATATATTGAATCAACATCTCAAGACATCAGTCAGGAAGTTAAAGCTTGGTCGCAAATAGGTCTTCCAAATGGACAATGACCCCAAGCATACTTCCAAAGTTGTGGCAAATGGCTTAAGGACAACACAGTCAAGGTATTGGAGTGGCCATCACAAAGCCCTGATCTCAGTCCTCACAAAAATGTGTGGGCAGAACTGAAAAAGCATTTGCGAGCAAGGAGGCCTACTGTACAAACCTGACTCAGTTACACCAGCTCTGTCAGGAGGAATTGTCCAAAATTCACCCAACTAATTGTGGGAATCTTGTGGAAGGCTACCCGAAACGTTTGACCCAAGTTAAACAATTTAAAGGCAATGCTACCAAATACTAATTTAGTGTATGTAAACTTCTGACCCACTGGGAATGTGATGAAATAAATAAAAGCTAACATAAATAATTCTCTCCACTATTATTCTGACATTTCACATTCTTAAAATAAAGTGGTGATCCTAACTGACCTAAAACAGGGAATTTTAACTAGGATTAAATGTCAGGAATTGTGAAAAACAACTTTTAAATGTATTTGGCTGAGGTGTATGTAAACGTCCGACTTCAACTGCACATGCTATTCAGTCATTGCATCCAAACTGCTTGTGTGCTTCTGCGTAGTCAGGCGCTAAAATAGAACTTGGTTCTATTTGTGATGCTTAACGCACTCCCATCTCCTCATTGGTTTTTAGGAGCATACACCCACGTGGGTGATTGAACGATAATCTGAGGTCCACACTCAAGTCCAGGTTGTGGTGGTAATGCACCTGATAGTGCCTGCATCTGATGGTCAGTCTCTAGTGCAGGCACTATCAGGCAAGAAAATTATTAAAATGTATGCTCACTCCGTTGTGTGTCACAAGTAATACAACAACAGATCTTTACCGGTGTGGTCATATAGCCTACAGTACCTCAAACCGAACAACAATGCATCCATTGGCAGGACAATTCAAGCAAAGCCAATATCCTGTGATAATGTATTGGGCCTATAGTTTACTGCACAAACCTCATTGCTACAGTACTGTTTTTAATTGGTTAATGTTGCATAGGCTTACGGTTTTTAAGTCACGTTAAAAATAAGTCTGAGCGGTAGATCTCGGCTTGCATAGACTTTACATAGACCGGTGTGGCATAAACAATCAGAGTTGCAGTAGGCCTATATGCAAATAGACCATTGCCATATATGGACCTGTGCCATTTACTTCGAACTGGACTGTGTTTCCAGCATGAGAGGTTGTGAGTAGATGCGCTTGTTTTGAGATCAAAACGAGAGCTGCATGTAGCACAGCAATCACTGCTTCCTACAAGAACAAGAGCACAAAACATATACATTTCTAGACATCTTTGAAAAGCCAGTAAGGTGAAGAGTTTTTTTTGTCTTAAAGGGGCAGTGTTGTATTTTGAGACAGGCTTGAATAAGCAAAGTAGCCAATAGGCAGAGGGTAGCATAAGTTGTCTGTTTCTCTGTAATAATGGTATGGGAATAATAAATAATTACATTTTGCAAAATGGTTTCTTGCATCAAACAACATAACATTTTTAGTCACCTCCTTGTCTGAAGGACAAGTGGTTAAACAGGTTGATATCAAGCCCTGCATGTTTTTCCCCCCTAAAGTCTCATGGAGTGTAGGCCTACATTGAACACCACACACTGGCTGCTACTGTAGGCTGAATGATAGAACAGCTATTTCCATGTTACAATGTTATGGGATGCATTTTCTCCATTGCTTTTGATGGTAAGGCCACTCTGGTAGGGCTACATTATGATCAATTAGCCACAATAGCCTACATGGCCACTGTTAAAACTGTAACTTAAAGTGTTTACAGCCTCAGTGTTCACATTAAACACATTAAACACACGCTGGAAGTTGAACAGAATTTTCATAACGTTCACGTTTGCACTAGAAATGAAATTTGCTCAGTGCCACAAAAAAGTCACAGGCATCTTCTTCAAGTGTTATTAAGGGGCAAGGAGACGCAAACCGCTGTGCTCCTTAGCCCCTTGCTGGTGGACTCAGCCCAAAATATCAAATCAAATCAAATCAATTTATAAAGCCCTTCTTACATCAGCTGATATCTCAAAGTGCTGTGCAGAAACCCAGCCTAAAACCCCAAACAGCAAGCAATGCAGGTGGATTACAACCAAATACAAATAATAGTAATTAAAATAATTAAAATAATAGTGGATTACAAACAAATACAGTCATTGATTACAACAATAGCTAAACCATGTTTTATAAATACAATATGATTCTATAACCTTTATGGGCAGCCAGAACTATAGTGTACGAAAATAAACCTTCATACTTGGATACGTTTCTGTGCGTTTTCAAAACATCACAAATTATAAACCTACAATGGTCTATGCCATCTCAATCTAATCTCAAAATGAGATGGCAACATCTACAGTAGATAGAAAGATATGACAAAGTAGTCATAAGGTTGCCTAACACTAAATGCAATTAGAAATGAATTAAAATATTGGCATTCTCTTAACAGATTTATTTAAATTAACAGGTGTGCCTTGTTACAAGTTTTCCTTCTTCATATTTGAGTCATGGTTACAAGGTAGGGTTGTACACATCAACTCATTGCAAGAACAGTTTTTCTCATTACTTTAAGACATTTTTTCTACTATTTCTTCATGCAGTGTCAAGCGCTATGATGAAACTGGCTCTCATTGTAACGATCTGGGTGTAGTGGGTGCGAAGTCAGGCGCAAAACTATGCTAAATGCACAAACATATGGACAGGGTGCACACAAAAACAAATGCCCCAAACACGGAACTAAAACAGTCCAAAACAGTGTTAACATCTAATAACTAGTAAAAACATTAATGTAAAATAATCACCAAATATATCTCAGTGAGCTATTCTTCACCCGAACGGGAAGGGGAGCCACCTAGCCACCATTTGCCATGCTGACCAGACCGGACACGCGTTTGCAAAATAAATGTAGAAATCCATGTTATTCAATTATTGCAACGAGCGTCTGCGTTGCCAAGGGCTAAAATAGAAGTCATTCCTATTTCTGACTCAGATTCATGGGGCTGCAAGTCCTGCCTCTCCCATGTCCTCATTGAATAGAACAGGTGTCTCCTCATTGCCTTGTTACAAGTTCATTCCTTCTATAAGTTCAAAGATGAAAAATTCTGTTGTTGACCGTTTTATGTGTGGATTAATTATCGGAGTAGAGGACCTTGTGCATTTCAAGTAAAATAACAACTCAATGATTATATCCCAGGACAAATTAGCTAGCATGTGCAAGCTAGCTAAATAGGACAAATTAGCTAGCATGTGCAAGCTAGCTAGCTAAATTGCCATACATGTTTAATGCTTTTCGACCTGTCCCCAAATTAATGTAATTGGTTCAGAGTTTGTTTTGATATTTTAACCTGCATGTCGTGATCGCGTTTGGTGTGGGGGGACAAAATAAATGTATGCACGATGGCGCACGCGCACAGACGTTTTGGGTTCCGTGTTAGAGTTACCAGCCTCAGAAATTGCAGCCCAAATAAATGCTTCACAGAGTTCAAGTACCAGACACATCTCAACATCAACTGTTCAGAGGAGACTACGTGAATCAGGCCTTCATGGTCGAATTGCTGCAAAGAAACCACTACTAAAGGACACCAATGAGAAGAAGAGACTTGCTTGGGCCAAAGAAACACAAGCAATGGACATTAGACATGTGGAAATCTGTCCAAATTTGAGATTTTTGGTTCCAAACACGGTGTCTTTGTGAGATGCAGAGTAGGTGAACGGATGATCTCAGCATGTGTGGTTCCCACGGTGAAGCATAGAGGAGGAGGTGTGATGGTGTGAGGGTGCGTTTCTGGTGACACTGTCTGTGATTTACGGTAAAAAGCCACATAAGCCTTGGCCATAAGGGTAAATTGTTGGCACTGTCTTTGGAGGGATGGGACGCGGCCATAAGGCTGCACTTTATTTTTTAAATGTTTTATTAAGTAGGCTATATAGACCCACACCCTCTCTAAACAGAAATTATAGCTATCCTGTGTTAGATTGGAATTATCCCAGGACCAGTCATGGAAAGAGGCTCCAGGACAGATATTATGCTGTCAATATTGATGATTGATGCATTATTACAAAAAATATGCATAACCTATTACCTTGGCTACATAATTAATTATATAATAAGAAGGGGCAAGTCTAGGCTATATAAGGCCTAGGCTACCATACAACATTGGCACTATCATAAACAAAAAACATTGAATTAATAGTCAATGAAATCATGCACTTCTAGCCTGACTATTGCACGTGTTAGGGATAAATGGATAACGTGGATAAATGATATTGGCGGATTTAAATCTGAATAAAGAAATAATGATGTTGAAATAGGCTTATTTGGTGAAATCTCCGTTGGAGATGCATCTCCGAGTCTCAGATCATCAGGTGGATGGAGTGAATCGGTTGCCGCAGCAACAGCGTCAACTGCACCCCCACCCCCCGCTATAATTTGCTTTCTGATTCAGAACGACGGTAAATTCTCGGTACCTTCCAGTGGTATCTTCCCAATCCGCGCGTTGCTTAGCAGGAAGCGGCCATCGATAGTTTTCTATTGACAAATCGCATCAGGAAAATAAGTGAAAGTCGATGGTTGTCCGTTCTTTCTATCTTTCATCCGACACCTTCCAGTTCTCATAGATAGCATCCTAGCAAATCCCCGACGGTGACTGGAGAGTTAAAACGCTGAAAACGCGTAGCCTAAGCAACTACAATTTTCTTTCGTTCGAATTCAGTCACTTTTTGTGCGAACAGTTTGAGCTACTCTCGTTCAACATCAGTCGCGCGCTTTCGTAATTCCTCTCCTCAACTGACATTTCCTGTTTTAAATATAGTTTATCTGGATTTTTTCCTACTTTTTTCCCCCACTGGCGTTGCCAACGCAACACAGATAGCCTGTCTCTGAACGCAGTCGTTCTTCGAAAAAACCTCCTGTGGCACTGAGACACATTGGTCTACGCTTTCTCCCCTGTCTAGATAGTCTCCACCCAAGACCAACAATATGTTGGACCCATCTTCCAGTGAAGAGGAAGCGGATGAGATAGTGGAAGAAGAAGGCAAAGAGGTGATGGCACCAAAGACCGGGGGAGCACGGGTGTCACCCAGCCGGACCACCGACAGTTCTGGTGGGCTCCAGCCCTCGAGCCGGGGAAGCAGCGCTTGTGCGTCCAACCCCAGCCCCTCGGCGGCCAGCGAGAAGGAGAAAGATGATCTGGAAAAGATGCAGAGGGAGGAGGAAGAGCGAAAGAAGAGGCTCCAGCTCTATGTCTTTGTGATGCGCTGCATTGCCTATCCTTTTAATGCCAAGCAACCCACCGACATGGCAAGACGACAACAGAAGGTAAGACCACTGTAGATAATAAACTCACAACATATATATATATATATATATATTGAAACGAGTTGCCTGTCCTCAGGCTTTGGAATGGTACATAAGTCATTATTAGAACCGAGCCAACCACACACATGCACAATTCGAACGCTCATCTGATGCTGCTGGTGTTGGAAAGACAGTAGATCCCGGAAAGGCATATTTCAATACAGCAAAACTAGTCAGTGACCAGTTGCACTGTCACATAGTTTCCTCAAAGGGAAAATCTGTAATTGCTCCATTCTATTAAATGAATGATATATAGGCATTCCCATTGATTCTTGAAGAGTATAACTTATAAGTTACTTTAGCTGTCTAACCCCATCAGAATCCAAAATATAAGCTTGTTTTACTCCTATCTTTGTAAACACTGTATATGTAAACAAACACTGTATATCCTCAAAACATGGTTAAAACTATACATTTGATCTAATGTTTGGTCAGTCCTTTCATCCATAGTTCTGTTTTTGAATTTGAGAGGGGTTACATTTCTCCAGCCCCATCCCTTAGCTGTTTACGAAATGAGTGGTGAGGTGGCTGCTTTGTTGTTGTTTCTGTGCCCAGCTCCAAGAGACATTACAGTCACACCATTAACAAGACTAATGTACGTACACTGTAAAGCGGTTATCGTGACTTTTACAGTAGCAAGTAAAGTTCTGTATTTCCCAATCACGGCCAGATGTGATATCACCTGGATTCGAACCAGGGACTGTAGTGATGCCTCTTTGACTGAGATGCAGTGCCTTAGACCGCTGCACCAGATGGGAGCCCACCCAATATAAATAGCGTATTAAAGTAAGTACTGTGTAATGACACAGTAATGACACAGTAAAAAGCCATAACACATACTGTATTATACTGTAAAAAAGTAAATTCCACCGTAATCGGAATGAATTAATTATTGAATGAATGAATGGATGAATTATTTACATTTGTTGAGGGGAGGGGATTGTAATTCACAGTATTTTACTGTAACTACAAGGGAATGGTGCAAGCAGGTTGGCTGGTAAGTAAAGTGTTTAGAAACATTAGAGCATATTAATGAATATTTTGTGTTTTATATCACTTGCACTTCTAAAGGCCTTAAAGGCTTCCAAACTGGCAGCGACTACACAATATAACATACCAAAAGGACATAGAAAAATGCTCAACCATTTAAGGTTCAGGACTTGCTGCTACTCCAATCTTTCCCCTAAACATGTTTAATTGGTGGGGCATTATAACCACATAGGAGTTAAATTGGTACAGCATTCTCACTCACGGGTGCAACAAATATAGCCTCTTACAAGGCACTCCTCAAAGTATGTTAATGACACAGAAACAACAATACCATGCCCTCACTAGTAGTCAAAATATTTTTTTCGCTCCAAAAATACAGTACAGTACTGTATTCTGGGCCGGCAGGTAGCCTAGTGGTTAGAGCATTGGACTAGTACCTGAAAGGTTGCCAGATCAAATCCCCAAGCTGACAAGGTAAAAATCTGTAATTCTGCCCCTGAACAAGGCAGTTAACCCACTGTTCCTAGGCCAACATTGAAAATCACAATTTGTTCTTAGCTGACTTGCCTGGTAAAATAAAAAATATTCTGTTGGATGGAATTACAATATCATTCAAAATAAACAATTATTTCCCTGCCTATAACCCTTTCTCACAATGCCCCATAATTTACAGTATGCTGCAGTAAAATGTTTTGTACTGATTATAATTTTAAAAAACACCATATAATTTACAGTGTACTGGACAGGTTTGTGACAATGCCAGTATCGGGATATTGTGATACTCGATTTTCCATGGCAAAAATGAAAACACAAAGCAGACCAAACTCTTTGGTCCTTTAAAAACACAATGTAAAATATTGTGTGCTATAGACTGGTTAGCTGACAACATCATGAAAACGATGCGCGTGCTTCAATGGGGCAGAAGTCCGTGTGTTGTGATTCTGGATGGCCAGATAGCAATCAACAATGACAAGAAGCTGCCTTGTGGGGAATGGTAGGTGACTCGTTTCAGCTAGTTTTATCTTGTTCTTGATACCAGGTCTTGTTTTGACTGATGTCACGTCTATGCTAATATGGCTCAAATCTGCTAGCGAGCTAACCAACTACTGTAACGATGTCTATAGCTTGGAAAATAAATGAATGTGACTCTAAACAGCAACATAATGATGTTTGTTTCCAACATTAGGGCTGTTTTCCTTAACTTCTTTGGGACTGGGGGGCAGTATTGAGTATTTTATATTATTAGTAGATTTGGATAGAAAACACTCTGAAGATTCTAAAACTGTTTGAATGATGTTTGTGAGTATAACAGAACTCATTTGGCAGGCAAAAACCTGAGAAAAAAATCAAAGTGGGAAATCTGAGTTTTGTAGTTTTTCAAGTCATAGCCTATCGAATATACAGTGTCTATGGGGTCATATTGCACTTCCTAAGGCTTTCACTAGATGTCAAAAGTCTTTAGAACCTTGTTTGAGGCTTTTACTGTGAAGAAGGGGGGAATGAGAACTGATTTGAGTCAGGGGTCTGCCATGAGCTGATCACGCGCACTCACGTGAGAACGATCTGCGTTCCATTGCATTTCTACAGGCAAAGGAATTCTCCAGTTGAAACATTATTGAAGATTTATGATAAAAACATCCTAAAGATTGATTCTATACTTCGTTTGACATGTTTCTATGAACTGTAATATGACTTTTCGTCTCAACTTTCGCCTGGACTTGCCCTGGACTTGGATTGTGTACTAAATGCGCAAACAAAAAGGAGGTATTTGGACATAAATTATGGACTTTATCGAACAAATCAAACATTTCTCGTGGAACTGGGATTCCTGGGAGTGCATTCTGATGAAGATCATCAAAGGTAAGTGAATATTTATAATGCTATTTCTGACTTCTGTTGACTCCACAAAATGGCAGATATCTGTATGGCTTGTTTTGTTGTCTGAGCGCTGTACTCAGATTATTGCATGGTGTGCTTTTTGGTGAAGCTTTTTTGAAATCTGACACAGCGGTTGCATTAAGGAGAAGTTTATCTAAAGTTCCATGCATAACACTTGTGTTTTCATCAACATTCATGATGAGTATTTCTGTAAATTGATGTGGCTCTCCTCAAAATCACCGGATGTTTTGGAAGCAAAACATTACTGAACGTAACGCGCCAATGTAAACTGAGATTTTTGTATATAAATATGAACTTTATCGAACAAAACATACATGTAATGTGTAACATGAAGTCCTATGAGTGTCATCTGATGAAGATCATCAAAGGTTAGTGATTAATTTTATCTCTATTTCTGCTTTTTGTGACTCCTCTCTTTGGCTGGAAAAATGGCTGTGTTTTTCTGTGACTAGGTACTGACCTAACATAATCGTTTGGTGTGCTTTCGTCGTAAAGCCTTTTTGCAATCGGACACTGTGGCTGGATTTACAACAACTTTATCTTTAAAATGGTGTAAAATACTTGTATGTTTGTATTTTAGAAATATTTAACTTTCACACATTAACAAGTCCAATACAGCAAATGAAAGATAAACATCTTGTTAATCTACCCAAAGTGTCCGATTTTTTAAATGTTTTACAGCGAAAACACAACATGTTAGATCACCACCAAATTCAAAAGCACACACAGACATTTTTCACAGCCAAAGATAGAGTCACAAAAGCAGAAATATAGATAAAATGAATCACTAACCTTTGATTATCTCCATCAGATGACACTCATAGGACATCATGTTATACATGTATTGTGTGTTTTGTTCGATAATGTGCATATATGCAGTGGGGCAAAAAAGTATTTAGTCAGCCAAGTTGTCCCACTTGAAAATATGAGAGAGGCCTGTAATTTTCATCATAGGTACACTTCAACTATGACAGACAAAATGAGAAAAACAATCCAGAAAATCACATTGTAGGATTTTTAATGAATTTCTTTGCAAATTGTGGTGGAAAATAAGTATTTGGTCAATAACAAAAGTTTATCTCAATACTTTGTTATATACCCTTTGTTGGCAATGACAGAGGTCAAACGTTTTCTGTAAGTCTTCACAAGGTTTTCACACACTGTTGCTGGTATTTTGGCCCATTCCTCCATGCAGATCTCCTCTAGAGCAGTGATGTTTTGGGACTGTTGCTGGGCAACACAGACTTTCAACTCCCTCCAAAGATTTTCTATGGGGTTGATATCTGGAGACTGGCTAGGCCACTCCAGGACCTTGAAATGCTTCTTACGAAGCCACTCCTTCGTTGCCCGGGCGGTGTGTTTGGGATCATTGTCATGCTGAAAGACCCAGCCACGTTTCATCTTCAATGCAAATTAAAGCGGCAGGGTAGCCTAGTGTTTGGAGCGTTGGACTAGTAAATGGAAGGTTGGAGGTTCAAACCCCCGAGCTGACAAGGTACAAATCTGTCGTTCTGCCCCTGAACAGGCAGTTAACCCACTGTTCCTAGGCCGTCATTGAAAATAAGAATTTGTTCTTAACTGACTTGCCAAGTTAAATAAAGGTTAAAAAAAATGCCCTTGCTGATGGAAGGAGATTTTCACTCAAAATTTCACGATACATGGCCCCATTCATTCTTTCCTTTACACGGATCAGTCCTCCTGGTCCCTTTGCAGAAAAACAGCCCCAAAGCATGATGTTTCCACCCCCATGCTTCACAGTAGGTATGGTGCAACTCAGCATTCTTTGTCCTCCAAACACGACGAGTTGAGTTTTTACCAAAAAGTTATATTTTGGTTTCATCTGACCATATGACATTCTCCCAATCTTCTTCTGGATCATACAAATGCTCTCTAGCAAACTTCAGACGGGCCTGGACATGTACTGGCTTAAGCAGGGGGACACGTCTGGCACTGCAGGATTTGAGTCCCTGGCGGCGTAGTGTGTTACTGATGGTAGGCTTTGTTACTTTGGTCCCAGCTCTCTGCAGGTCATTCACTAGGTCCCCCCGTGTGGTTCTGGGATTTTTGCTCACTGTTCTTGTGATCATTTTGACCCCACGGGGTGAGATCTTGCGTGGAGCCCCAGATCGAGGGAGAAATGTCTTTCCATTTCCTAATAATTGCTCCCACAGTTGATTTCTTCAAACCTAGCTGCTTACCTATTGCAGATTCAGTCTTCCCAGCCTGGTGCAGGTCTACAATTTTGTTTCTGGTGTCCTTCGACAGCTCTTTGGTCTTGGCCATAGTGGACTTTGGAGTGTGACTGTTTGAGGTTGTGGACAGGTGTCTTTTATACTGATATCAAGTTCAAACAGGTGCCATTAATACAGGTAATGAGTGGAGAACAGAGGAGCTTCTTAAATAGGAAGTCTGTGAGAGCCAGATATCTTGCTTGTTTGTAGGTGACCAAATACTTATTTTCCACCATAACTTGCAAATAAATTCATAAAAAAAACTACAATGTGAATTTCTGGATTTTTTTTCTCATTTTGTCTGTCATAGTTAAGTGTACCTATGATGAACATTACAGGCCTCTCTCATCTTTTTAAGTGGGAGTACTTGCAAAATTGGTGGCTGACTAAATACTTTTTTGCCCCACTGTATATATAAAAAATCTCAGTTTACATTGGCGCGTTACGTGCAGTAGTGTTTTGATTCCAAAACATCCGGTGATTTTGCAGAATTACTCACAATAAACATTGATAAAAGATGCACGTGTTATTCACAGAATTAACGATAAACGTATCCTCTATGCAACCCCTGTGTCAGATTTCAAAAAAACTTTACGGAAAAACAATAATCTGAGAACGGAGCTCAGAACCCAAATTAGCCAAAGAAATATCCGCCATTTTGGCGTCAACAGAAAGGATAAAGGAGTTAAAAGGTCATCGCTGTAGTCTCGTAAATCCGGCACTTTGCAAAATCAGTGACTAGGGTCTGGTTTCAATGATGGACTCTTTTGGCATAGAGGAACTACGTCACTGCCTACGTTACTACTTTAACCGCTTGAATAAAATACAAAATAGTAGCTAGCAAGATGGAGATCACAGAGTTTATCTTTTCGCAAGTGCTAGTTTCCAAGTGTCCCTATACCTCTCCAAAGTGGTATATGTCTGTAAATTAGATAATTCCAGTGCTATTACATATTTGCAATCCCTAAATGCTATTTGTTCAGTATTAAAACAACATTTCTACCATATCAACCTCACTCAAACATTGTGGTGGTGTTATGGGGTATCCAGAGTACATTCAAGTGTACTTTTAACCTCTCCAAAGTTTCCAAATGTGGTAATTGCATTGTTTTTACACACTGGATGTGCCTAAAAGTTATTGTTCACTATAAAAACAACATTTCTACATCCCCAACCTCTCTCAAACATTGTGGTGGTGTCGGGGGACATACAGGGGATAGGGATGCCTACAGCGCGTAAGCTGGCAACATATTTTAGTCAATAGTCAATAGGCTAGATTTGTTCCTAACAACCTAAGGTTTCATTTGATACCTATAGCTCAAACACAGACCAAATCGAAGCTTACCTTGTAAGATGTTTGCTGTTTGATGAAAATGTTGTGTAAAATAAAAAATTTGACTCTCGGGGCTGGTGATCAATAACAGTTGGTCACAGGCAGACATATAAGACATCCTCATGATCTGTGGAGTCCCGGCTTTCAGTGTGTATCAACATATTCCGTGTTTATGTAGTTTATGCTTCACAACGCTAAGGAATGTTGGTAGCAGTCATCTTGAAATGAGGTTATCGGCCTGCCCTGATATATTCGTATGCCCATATATGGTAGTAAGTCATTTCCAAAGATTTGAAGGCACCGATCAATAGCCAAGATAGTCAGCTTTCCACAGACACCCTGTTTTTGCAGATAGGGGCTACCATTCTCATACCAGACTGAATTATTATTTTTTTTAATATGGGGACTTCACATTTAAGAGGTTTAATTGTCATTGTTTGTCAAGTCTACACAAAATACTCTGTAATGCCAATGTGGAAGAAAATGTCAATTTAACTAAAAATATTTCTAAAAATGTAATAACTAAAATATAGTCGTTGCATGCGTACTCATCTCTCTGAGTCAATACATGTTAGAAACACCGTTGGCATCGATTACAGCTATGAGTCTTGAAGGATGAAGCCGATATTGTAGCGGTTTTTAACAAACACTTCATATCTGCTGGTTCAGTGTTTGATAATGGTGGTGCCCAGGCCTCTAATGTCAGCTCTGTTACAGTAAACTAAACTCATCTGAAAAAGAAACATCCTCTCACTGTCAACTACGTATATTTTTAGCAAACTTAACATGTGTAAATATTTGAATGAACATAACAAGATTCAACAACTGAGACATAAACTGAACAAGTTCCACAGACATGTGACTAACAGAAATTGAATAATGTGTCCCTGAACAAAGGGGGGTCAAAATCAAAAGTAACAGTCAGTATCTGGTGTGGCCACCAGCTGCATTAAGTACTGCAGTGCATCTCCTCCTCATGGACTGCATCAGATTTGCCAGTTCTTGCTGTGAGATGTTACCCCACTCTTGCACCAAGGCACCTGCAAGTTCCCGGACATTTCTGGGGGGAATGGCCCTAGCCCTCACCCTCCGATCCAACAGGTCCCAGACGTGCTCAATGGGATTGAGATCCGGGCTCTTCGCTGGCCATGGCAGAACACTGACATTCCTGTCGTGCAGGAAATCACACACAAGCACAAGCAGTATGGCTGGTGGCATTGTCATGCTGGAGGGTCATGTCAGGTTGAGTCTGCAGGAAGGGTACCACATGAGGGAGGAGGATGTTTTCCCTGTAACACACATTGTTGAGATTGCCTGCAATGACAACAAGCTCAGTCTGATGATGCTGTGACACACCACCCCAGACCATGATGGACCCTCCACATCCAAATCAATCCCGCTCCAGAGTACAGGCCTCGGTGTAATACTCAGTCCTTCGACGATAAACGTGAATCCGACCATCACCCCTGGTGAGACAAAACCGCGACTCGTCAGTGAAGAGCACTTTTTGCCAGTCCTGTCTGGTCCAGCGACGGTGGGTTTGTGCCCATCAGCGACATTGTTGCCGGTGATGTCTGGTGAGGATCTGCCATTCAACAGGTCAACAAGCCCTCAGTCCAGCCTCTCTCATCCTATTGCGGACAGTCTGAGCACTGATGGAGGGATTGTGCGTTCCTGGTGTAACTCGGGTAGTTGTAGCCATCCTGTACATGTCCCGCAGGTGTGATGTTCAGATGTACTGATCCTGTGCAGGTGTTGTTACACGTGGTCTGCCACTACGAGGATGATCAGCTGTCCGTCCTGTCTCCTTGTAGCGCTGTTTTAGGCGTCTCACAGTATTGATATTGCAAATTATTGCCCTGGCCACATCTGCAGTCCTCATGCCTCCTTGCAGCATGCCTAAAGCACGTTCACGCAGATGAGCAGAGACCCTGGGCATCTTTCTTTTGGTGTTTTTCGGAGTCAGTACAAAGGCTTCTTTAGTGTCCTAAATTTTCATAACTGTGACCGTAATTGCTTACCGTCTCTAAGCTGTTAGTGTCTTAATGACCGTTCCACAGGTGCAGGTGCATTAATTGTTTATGGTTCATTGAACAAGCATGGGAAACAGTGTTTTAACCCTTTACAATGAAGATCTGTGAAGTTATTTGGATTTTTACGAATTATCTTTGAAAGACAGTGTCCTGAAAAGGGGACATTATTTTTGTTGTTGCTGAGTTTATGAAATAGGCCCTCGTGAACCATTTGAACTTTGATCCTTTCTTATGCTGAGGTCTTTAAAGCACTAAAGGCAATATACACTAAAAAGTCTGCAGGTCCAGATAACCTGGATCCCTACCTCTTAAAGGTAGCAGCTGCTATTATTACTGAACCTGTGGATCACATTTACAACTTGAGTCTGTTGAACAATTCCATACCCAGCATTTGGAAATCAGCTTATGAACTCCCACTGCTAAAGGGTGGAGATCCCTCAGATGCTAATAACTATCATCCTATCTCCAAACTCCCTGTCCTGGCCAAAGCCTATGAATCCCTAATGAACTCACAGTTAAAAACCTTCTTAATTGAAAATAACATACTGAGCGGGGTTCAGTCTGGCTTTAGATCGAGGCACATTACCACAACTGCAGCTATGGCAGTGGCAAATTACATCATAAATGCACTTGATAAAAGCAACATTGTGCTGCTCTGTTTGTTGATTTATCAAAGGCGTTTGATTCAGTTGACCATGAATTGTTGCTAGCTAGACTCAGTAACATTGGTCTCAGTGAAGGGGCAGTAAATTGCTTTTCAGTCACTGCAGGGCTCCCTTTATGATCTCAAACTAGTCTTGTATGTACAAAAAACTAAATTCATGACCTTTACCTGAGCTTGCACTCAGCCAGAGAAGGTTAGCATTGTCACATCGGGTGGCTAATCCATTGAAAAAGTATCATTCTACAAATACCTAGGTATATGGTTGGAAGACAAGTTGTCCTTTAAAGTTCGTATGGAAAATCTTGTGAGGAAGCTTAAATTGAAATTGGGTTTTTATTTTCGTAAAATTCTTGCTTCCCGCTTATGGCTAGAAAGAAGCTTGTTCATGTTACTTTTCCCTCTGTAATTGAATATGGTGACTTGTTGTATATGCATGCAGCCTCCTCCGTCTTACAGACTGGGCTCTGTTTATCATGCATCCTTGTGCTTTATTACAAATGCCAAGTCACTCACCCACCACTGCACCTTGTACCAAATGGTAGGTTGGACCTCACTTTATATGCGCAGAAAGCTACATTTGTATGTGTTCATCTACAAAGCCTGAGTAACTGCCTCCTGATGATTACGTCATCGCCACACCGAGAGTAGGATAAAAACCCAGCTGTGTCATGTCAACATGTTGAAACCATACTTCACCCACTACGATCGGGCGGCACTCGAACACACTCCTGTGTTCCAATGGCACGTTGTGTTAGCTAATCCAAGTTTATAATTTTAAAAGGCTAATTGATCATTAGAAAACCCTTTTGCCATTAAGTTAGCACAGCTGAAAACTGTTGTTCTGATTAAAGAAGCAATAAAACTGGCCTTCTTTAGGCTAGTTGAGTATCTGGAGCATCAGAATTTGTGGGTTCGATTACAGGCTCAAAATGGCCAGAAACAAAGGACTTTCCTCTAAAACTTGTCAGTCTATTATTGTTCTTAGAAATGAAGGCTATTCCATGCGAGAAATTGCCAAGAAACTGAAGATCTTGTACACCGCTGTGTACTACTCCCTTCACAGAACAGTGCAAACTGGCTCTAACCATAATAGAAATAGGAGTGGGAGGCCCCGGTGCACAACTGAGCAAGAGGACAAGTACATTAGAGTGTTTTGTTTGAGAAACAGACGCCTCACAAGTCCTCAACTGGCAGCTTCATTAAATAGTACCCGCAAAACATCAGTCTCAACATCAACAGTGAAGAGGGATGCTGGCCTTCTAGGCAGAGTTCCTCTGTCCAGTGTCTGTGTTCTTTTGCCCATCTTAATCTCTTTTTTTTTTTATTGGCGCAAACCAGATGTGATGGTGAAATCTGGTTTGTGCTTAGTGGGACTATCATTTGTTTTTCAACAGGACAATGACACAACACACCTCCAGGCTGTGGAAGGCCTATTTGACCAAGAAGGAGAGGGATGGAGTGCTGCATCAGATGACCTGGCCTCCACAATCACCCAACCTCAATCCAATTGAGATGGTTTGGAATGAGTTGGACTGCAGAGTGAAGGAAAAGCAGCCTAGGAACTCCTTCAAGACTGTTGGAAAAGCATTCCATGGAAAGCTGGTTGAGAGAATGCCAAGAGTGTGCAAAGCTGTCAAAGGCAAAGGGTGGCTAATTTGAAGAATCTCAAATATAAAATATATTTTGATTTGTTTAAGACTTTTTGGATAGTACATGACTCCATATGTGTTATGTCATAGTGTTGATGTCTTCACTATTATTCTACAATGTAGAAAACAGTAAAAATAATGAAAAACCCTTGAATGAGTAGGTGTTTCCACTGGTACTGGTACTGTATGTATGGTACTGGTACTATATATATATATATATATATATATATATATATATATATATATATATATATATATATATAGGGAATATAAGTATAAATGCAACATGTAAAGTTTGGTTCCATTAGCTGATTTAAAAATCCCATAAATTTACCATACGCACAAAAACCTTATTTCTCTCAAATTTTGTGCAGAATTTTGTTTATAACCCTGTTAGTGTGCGTTTCTCATTTGCCAATTTGCATCTCAAGAAGCTGATTAAACAACATGATCATTACACTTGTGCACCTTGTGCTGGGGGCAATAAAAGCCCCTTTGAACATGTTCAGTTTTGTCACACAACACAATGCCACAGATGTCTCAAGTTTTGAGGGAGAGTGCAATTGGCATGCTGACTGCAGGAATGTCCACCAGAGCTTTTGCCAGAGAATATTGGAGAAGGCGATGTATTTAAGTAGCGACACATTTAAATTGATAATATTGTGTAATGGAAGTTGTTCTCTGTTGGTGGTGAGCAAACATGTCCAACAAAAATATATACAGAACAAAAATATACAATTTCAAAGATTTTACTGAGTTACACTTCATAGAAAAAAATCAATCAATTGAAACAAATTCATTAGGCCCTAATCTATGTATTTCACATGACTGGGCAGGGGTGGGCCTGGGATGGCATAGGCCCACCCAGTTGGGAGCCAGGTTCACCCACTGGGAAGCCAGGCCCAGCCAATCAGAATGAGTTTTCCCCTACAAATGTGGAAAAATACAGAAATAATCCTCAGCACCTCCCTCCCCCTCCTCAGACAATCCTGCAGGTGAAGAAGCCGGATGTGGAGGTCCTGGGCTGGCGTGGTTACATGTGGTCTGCGGTTGTGAGGCCGGTTTGATGTATTGCCAAATTCTCTAAAACGACGTTGGAGGTGGCTTATGGTAGAGAAATGAACATTAAATTCTCTGGCAACAGCTCTGGTGGACATTCAGTCACCAGAGCTGGACACGCAGTCAGCATTCCAATTACACACTTCCTCAAAACTTGAGACATCTGTGGCAGTGTGTTGTGTGACAAAGCTGCACATTTTAGTGGTCTTTTATTGTCCCCAGCAGAAGGTGCACCTGTGTAATAATCATGCTGATTAATCAGATTCTTTATTAGCCACACCTGTTATGTGGATGGGTTATATTGGATAAGGATAATTATAAGGATAATTGCTTACTAACAGGGATGTAAACAGGGATGTTTTTGATTATATATTCAAAACATTGATTTAAAATATGTTTTTAACCCGGTGAGTGACAGAGGAAGAAGATCATTTCATCAACTGCAAGCAAGAGTTTTCATTGAGATTGTTAATACAGCTAGCTGACCAAGGTAAGATTTGTTTTTGAAAATGAAAGTTAAGTAGAGTTCAGTAGAATTATTCTAATGTAACAAAATAGAAAATAATTGTTAAATGGTCTTGGTTAGCCAAGCAATGTGTTGCAGCTAGCTAGCTAGCTAGCTAATTTAGCTAGCTTTAGTAAGGGTCGATTGTCTGTTAGAACTGGCTAGCTAGCTAGATTATTTTTAGCAAAATATATTCCTATTTTCCCCTCCTGCAGTGGATCCTTCTGGTCTTGAGCCTAAGCTGCCTATGGACAGACCGATCCAATATAAGTTGTTTTTTGTATAATTTAGCTAGCTGGTTCCCAATTAAGTTAAAATCTATTCATGAACATTAACCCCTTATTTATTTATTCTTCATCTTGTGTGAATAATTTCACTGACTCTCTGTCTCTGCATTATCCACAGGGACTGTCAACTTGTAAGTCTGAAAATTGACACTGAGTGTGAAGGAATCTGCATTATAAGTATCAATTTTAAGTATGTTCATAAACATTCAACTCTAATTCATCTTCTTGCAAGGAATGTTTTCATTGACTCATTTACATTCAGTCAGAACATGTTATGGTTAGACATCCAGTATCCTAAGGAACGGAGAAGGGCAACAGTCTGGTACAAGTCAACAGGACATCCGTGAGTTGGGGAGAAGTGAGGAATTTGGGCAGAGGTCAGGTCAGATGAAGTGAGAAAGAACAGACATCACTAAATTCCTGTCTAGCAACAGAGATGTATTGGCTGTTCAGATGTGTAAGGAGGAGACTCAGCATAGGAGGAAGGTTTAAATACCAGTGCTTGTGTGAATATGGCTTTGTCTTATGCAGCTATTTGACCCAGTGGGTGAATAAACTTGGTTTGAGCTTTACTAGTTGCCTGTGAATTTTTACTCCGTTTATTTAGAACCTAACTAAGGTAACTGTCAACTTGTGAGTCTTAAAATTGACATCGGAGGTGGAGGATTCTGCATTGTATGTATCAATTTGATTTTCAAATTCATTATTTTCACAGAGGTAATTACATTATATTTTGTGTTTCAGATGTGACCATATTTTTGAAATACATTTGTAATATATTTTACTAGCTACCACAGGATGCTGTATTTCCACACCATATATTTAAATATATAAACAACAAAGTTATCCAGGTCACACCCCCACACGTGATATGATTGAAAAGCCCAGAATGGCCTCTTAATGGTACAACATGACTTAACACACTGGCATGTATGGCCTCTAATCTCCATTAGAGTGGACAAAAATTAATTGCTGGGTCTCAGGAGGAGGAAACTCAAGGTTACTTTCGTAACCCCGGATCTTTGATAATATAAGTGGAAATGTATCACATATGGGGATTCGCTAGGGACAGATCACTAATCATGCCTCTATTCCTTGTGCTCTTGTGAGCAGGGGCATGCAATGATACATCTCACTCATATTATCAGAGAACCAGGGTTATGAAAGTAACATTAAGTTCTCTTTCAAATACTTATGGGAATATGGCCAACTCCCGTGTCTCCGACATGCTCTCCGAAGCCATGATAGTACCAACAGCATTACCCCTCAGAGGCTCCGACACTGAGGACAGTATGCGCCAACAGAGGTGCAGTGACTTCCAGTAGGTGAAACCTCATAAATGAATGAGGAGCAGCCCGAAATGTCGCATCGCAAATCTCATATAAAGAGATGCCTGTAAACGGTGCCCAAGAGGTAGCCATACCTATGATGGAATGAGCTCTCAGGCTCTCCGGGAGCTGTAAACCTTTGCTATTATAAGTACATATAATAGTTTTCCGCTATCCGTTGACGAGAGAGGGGCCTTCCCTTGCAGGGAGGTACAGTAGGTGCCCAAGAAACGAAGAGTTGGTCACCCTTGTGTAAAACTCTCATATCCAAGTAAATGCGCAACGTGCGTACTGAACATAAACGACGGAGACGCTCTTCTTCCGTAGAGGTGAAGGACGGCGGGTAGAAAGCCACAATCTCTAAGGTGAGACATTAAATATTTATTGACCTTAGGCATGAAGGCAGTGTTACGTAACAAGGTCACCTTGGATAACCCTGGTCCTGTTGTAGGCATGAATGGTGAACACTACGTGCAGCTCATTCCCTCGCTTTGCAGACGTAAGGGCCATTAGTAAGACAGTAAGAAGGAGAGATTTTTTTTCTTCAATCCTTTTATATAACTAGGCAAATTAGTTAAGAACAAATACTTATTTACAATGACAGCCTACCCCAGCCAAACCCTCCCCTAACCCAGACGACACTGGGCCAATTGTGCGCTGCCCGATCACAGCCGGTTGTGATACAGCCCGGGATCAAACCAGGATCTGTAGTGACACATCTAGCACTGAGGTGTAGTGCCTTAGACCGCTGTGCTTCTCAGGAAAGATATTATTTCCATGCTTTTCATATCAAAAAAGGCTGCAGTGAAATATCCTCAAGCACAATTGGCCGGTCCGAAGATGGGGCTAAGGGCTTGGATACTGAGCAGAAACAATATGCTCCCTTCATGAAACGACATAACAGAGGAAGTTCCTGCTGTGTTATTGTCGAAACCTATAGCAGGCCGAGATAGAGGCTAAACAGTGGAGAAAAAACCTTCCCCCTGTTCAAAAAGGACCTGCAGAAAGCATAAAACCTTCGATAGATAGGTAAGGAATGATCTGTACTTGGAAACACTACTTCTCAAAAACGCACCACCTGTTACCATACAGTAGGTGTGTAGAAGGGACTCTGGGAAACCCAATAATTTTTTTAACAGAGGAGAAAGCCTTCCTTTTCTTTGAGCCTCAAAACCCGCTCTAGTCAGCATTTTGCAGTGCTCGTAGGACTCAGTGTGTCGAGCAGTTGATGTAGGTGAAAATCCTTCCTCGCAATCATGGAGCCACAAGTGGAAGGCTCTAAATAGGCGTAAGCTAGTTAGGAAAAAAGCCACAAGGCTAATAACTAGCTAGCGTGAGCACAAAGTGAACGCTATAGCCACGAGGCTTGTAAGGCATTAACTAGCTAGCAGCTACCTTGTGGCTAAGGTGTGCTGTAGCTAGCGCAGTGCTACCCGAAGGGGACTCGACTTTGGGTTGGTAAAGTACCTCAAATGAGAAGCCGTGAGGCTAAACCAGTCGATCTAACTAACACAACGAGTGAACATAGGTTAACTAGACGAGAAAAGAGAGCTAGCAATGCTACGATGTGTGCAGGTAGGGATGCTTGTGTGGGTTGGCTAGCTGGCAGCTACCTTGTGGGTAAGGTGTGCTGTAGCCAGCACAGTGCTAGCTGAAGGGAACTGTGTGGTGGCAGAGTTATGCTTCAGGTAGGTCAAGTTAACACAAACAAATGAACGTAGATTAGACTAGACGAGAAAAGGGAGCTAATACTAACATATGTGCAAGTAGGAATGTGGTTTACTTGCTTTCCAGCGAGCTAGCCAAGTTAGCTTAAGCATTGCAGCGTGTGCTAATCAAGTTTCGATAGCTAGCCGTGTAATGCTAGCTAACACCGAAGACTGAGAAGTAGAAAATAAATTCTACTTAAACAAAAACTTTCCTTTCAGTCAGTACTCAACAGTATCGTCAGGAGGTAAGGTCCTTTGTTCGGCAGCGTTAACCTCGCGGTTCGCATGAGAACAGTTAAGTAGGAAGACATGATTCTAGTCATGCTCAGGAGAGCTTCAGGAGCTGTAGCGATTCTTCCACAAGGAAGAAAGGCGAGAATTACCAGAGGACAGGTGAGTGGCGCTCTTACTCACCACATTCGCCACTTGACTTGTCTGTCTCCGACAGATGTTGTGTGATTGGATCTTCATAGTGATCCTCCTCCAGTGAATCCCCATATTTGATACATTGCAACTAGTATTTGAAAGAGAACCTCCAATGGGAATTCCCAAAGCAAGGCTTTGCAGGTGCTGATTTCTCCTGGTGATAACATGTTATGATCCTTTTCTTGTATGATGAAATACACCAGACAATTTGGCATTCTCTAGACTAGTGACTCTCATAAAGTACACCCTGCAGTCTGATGGGTGGTTCTGGTTCAAACATTCATTACATTACCCTGCAGAAGGCAAAGTGATGCCAAAGCGCCGGTGGTTTACCCAATAAATTACTGGGAGCTTGTATATAGTGTGCGACTCTATTTATTTATTTTTATAGCCTCTTCTTTGCACATTTTGACATTTTCTGGAGATGAGTGGTGAGGGATAGCTCTCCTGGAATAAGTTGTCATACTTATTAGTCTATTTGGAGACTTAAAGTATCTTCACCACATTACTGTAATGAGTATATGGACACATGGTAGTCCATGTCAAACAATGATACACCCTAAGATAAAGGTCAGTTAATTACTGCTGTTGATCCTTGAATGAGCTGGCGACTGTGCAGTAACTGGGTTGTGACCCTGGTCTGACCTTACCTGAACCAATGAAGCCACAGTTACGGATGTGACCCTGGTCTGACCTGACCCAACTCAATTAACTCACTCTGATCTGATCTCTTAACATCAATCTCAAAATATCCTATCTTGTGTTCCCGATCACTAAACTCTATTGGTTCAGTTTCAGGAAAACATGTAATTTCTCCCAGGAACAAATTTGATATCTTTAACTCTTTTTTTCTTCTCATGCAGTCATTGTGGATTGCTCCATTAGACCAATATGCAGGGCTGGAGGCTCAGCTGTCTCTCACCATTACCTTTGGGACATTACCTCATCTCAAATAAAATCACATTTTATTTGTCACATGCGCCGAATAGAACAGGTGTTGACCTTACCGTGAAATGCTTACTTATAAGCCCTTAACCAACAATGCAGTTCAAGAAATAGTTAAGAAAATATTTACTAAATAAACTAAAGAAAAGATTTACTAAATAAACTAAAGTAAAAAGTAACACACAAAATTACATAACAATAACGAGGCTATATACAGGGGGTACCCGTAGCGAGTCAATATGTGGGAGTACAGGTTAGTCAAGGTCATTTGTACATGTAGGTAGGGGTAAAGTGACTATGCATAGATAATAAACAGCGAGTAGCAGCACTGTAAAAACAAAGTGGGGGGGGTCA
Organism: Oncorhynchus nerka; assembly: GCF_034236695.1. NCBI lineage: Eukaryota > Metazoa > Chordata > Actinopteri > Salmoniformes > Salmonidae > Oncorhynchus > Oncorhynchus nerka. Next base: position 56,058,214 of record NC_088397.1, read on the forward strand.
ATGTAAATACTCTGGGTGGCCAATTTATTAGCAGTCTTATGGCTTAGGGGTAGAAGCTTTTAAGGAGCCTTTTGGACCTAGACTTGGTGCTCCGGAACCGCTTGCCGTGCTGTAGCAGAGAGAACAGTCTATGACTTGGGTGACTGGAGTCTTTGACACATTTTTGGGCCTTCCTCTGACACCGCCTAGTACATAATGTCCTGGATGGGATGAACCTTGGCCCCAGTGATGTATTGAGCCGTACACATTACCCTCTGTAGCACCTTGCGTTCAGATGCCAAGCAGTTGCCATACCAGGCGGTGATGCAACCGGTCAGGACGCTCTTGATGGTGCAGCTGTAGAACGTTTTGAGGAGAGGCACTCATGGGGACTCATGCTAAGTCTTTTCATTCTCCTGAGGAGTAAAGGGTGTTTTTGTGCCCTCTTTACAACTGTCTTGGTGTGTTTGGACCATGATAGTTTGTTGGTGATGTGTACACCAAGGAACTTGAAACTATTGACCAGCTCCACTACAGCCCCATCGATGTTAATGGGGGCCTGTTCGGCCCTCTTTTTCCTGTAGTCCACGATAATCTCCTTTGTCTTGCTCACATTGAAGGAGAGGTTGTTGTCCTGGCACCACACTGCACACTCTGACCTCCTCCCTATAGGCTGTCTCAACGTTGGCGGTGATCAGGCCTACCACTGTTGTGTCATCAGCAAACTTAATGGGTGAACAGGGAGTACAGGAGGGGACTAAGTACGCACCCCTGAGGGGCCCCGGTATTGAGGATCAGCGTGGCAGATGTGTTGTTGCCTACACAACTGGATCCTGGGAGCGGCCATGATCCAGTTGCATAGGGAGGTGTTTAGTCCCAGGGTCCTTTGCTTAGTGATGAGCTTTGTGGGCACTATGATTTTGAATGCTGAGCTGTAGTCAATGAACAGCATTCTCACATAGGTGTTCCTTTTGTCCAGGTGGGAAAGGGCAGTGTGGAGTGCGATTGAGATTGCGTCATCTGTGGATCTTTTGGAGCAGTATGCGAATTGGAGTGGGTCTAGGGTTTCTGGCATGATGGTGTTGATGTGAGCAATGACCAGCCTTTTCAAAGCACTTCATGGCTACTGACGTGAGTACTAAGGGGCGGAAGTAATTTAGGCAGGTTACCTTCGCATTCTTGGGCACAGGGACTATGGTTGTCTGCTTGAAACATGTAGGTATTACAGACTCGGTCAGGGTGACATTGAAAATGTCAGTGAAGACACTTGCCAGTTGGTCCGCACATGCTCTGAGTACACCCCCTGGTATCCGTCTGGCCCCGCGGCCTTGTCAATATTGACCTGTTTAAAGGTCTTGCCCACATCGGCTACTGAGAGCGTGATCACAGGGTCGTCCGGAACAGCTGGTGCTCTCATGCATGCTTCAGTGTGGCTTGCGTCGAAGCGAGCATCTGGTATGCTCGTCTGGTATGCTCGCGTCACTGGGCAGCTCGCAGCTGGGTACCCCTTTGTATGCTTTGCCAGCCCTGCCATATCCGACGAGTCAGAGCCGGTGTAGTAGGATTCGATTTTAGTCCTGTATTGACGCTTTGCCTGTTTGATGATCATCTTGTACTGTTATTGTGTACACTTCCAGTTATGTCACATATCAGTATGTGTGATTGCATGTGTCTGCTCTCAAGTTCAGCCCTGAGCATATTGAATGGAATCTGCTTTATAAACAAGGCAGTTGATTGCCTTCTCTCTTTAGGGTTCACAGGGCACCTAGCTTGAGGTAGTCTGTGAATGTGACTCTTGCTGTGGTTCTCAGTCTTAAACAGTATGTGTGAGTTCGATTTGTCCCTCTGTTAAGGTCACACACACTCACTAGCAGGATGATAAGTGGATGGTATTGCACCTGTAGAGTCGAATCCCTCCCTGTCCGGACAGAGCCTTTACTCTCACTTGAACCCCAGTGGATAGCTGACTGAGAAAAGTGTATCTTTATCATTACAATGTCTTCAAATCTCACATTGATGTAGGTCTCTATCTCCCCTTTCATATGATCTTCTCTTCTTTCTCTCTGACTGTCTTCCGCCCTCTTGTTCTCAGTCTCTTTCTCAGCCCTCCCTCCCTCCCTCCCTCCCTCCCTCCCTCGTCTTCTTCCGTCTCTCACTGCCTCTCTCTTTCTATCGCTTTCTCTCACTCAAGATCACTCTCTCGCTCTGTCTTTCAGCGAGCTTTCAGCCTGGAATTGGTGCTCATCTGCTCCCAGCAGTCGATATACCTCGAAGGTCTCTATATGAAAGTGATTGTAATAGTCATCAAGTTATTTACTCAATGTTTCGGCTGGTTGCTTTCTCACTTGCTCGCTATCCCTCAAATGCCACAGTAAAAATGTGGACTTATTAAAAAGAGAAAATTAGCATCTGTTGTGTCAATAGGGCCATATTGCTTGGGCAAAACAAAAGTCTTTGTCTTTTTAGGCATCAAGCTAAAGTGAATTTTTGCTGTGACAGATTATTTGAAACTTGTTTCCTCAAAACATGTTTTCTAATTAGGCATAAGCCATGCAAGGCCCTTGATCTAAAATGAAATATGCTAACTAGCTCTGTTGTTTCAACCACTTCTCAAAAATATTGCATGCCATGCCAATTACTGAAAACATGGAGCGATAGTTAAATGCAGACGGCACTGCAGTATGGTAACAACCTCCTGCTCCCTTTTGTCTTTTATTTATTCCCCATTCTTTCCCAAGCCGTCTAATCAGGCCTGGGGGATTAGTACACACAGGTGAGGCTGATGCAGTACAGTAACACAATCAGGCCATCTGTTCTCTTTTTCACCACAATAGGCCTGGATGAAACCAGTCCAACACCGTCACACCTCACCCCCGCTTTTCTTTCCTCCTCTCCTCTCCTCTGCACCTCTCCTCCTCTCCTTGACCATTCCCTTGCTCCTTTTCCTGTTCTTCTCCAGTCCTCACTGCCTTTCCTCTACCATTCCCCTACTTTTCTCCTTGCTTTTCTCCTCTGCTTCTCTCTGCCCTCCTCTACCCTGCTCCTTGTCTCCTTGCATATCTCCCTCACCCTCTCCTCTGCTTATCTTCCCTGCTCCTCTCCCCTGCTTCTCTCATCCACTTTCCTCTTCCATCTCTTTTCTCCATCTCTCTTCAGGAGCCTCCAGTGAGTACAAAGCTGTCAGATCAGCAGATACACAGGGCTCCAGCCAACAAGGGCTCCCTTTTGATATTTTCATCTCTTTGTTCAGCCGACACCTTTGTCCATGGCTACTTACCCTCCCTGCTTTAACAAGCAACATGTTTAGGGCCTTACTCTTAGGAGTTTAACCAGTGCAGTAATTTCAGCATATCAGAGGTAAACGTAAGGAAAGGATATAAAGCAACGGATGAAGGGGAGGAAAGGATGGAAGGCCTCTCAGAGTTTTGGTCCAGCCTTGCTTCGTCTCCGCTCAGCCTACTCTGGGACGTATGAGACAGGTAACGGGACAGAGTTACGACCATCCCTCCTCTCGCGTTAATTACCGTGGGATACTGCCTTGGTGGAGAGAAAGTCGGCTTCTCTGCTCAGCTGTATTTGTCTCAGAGGAACGTGGTGCACAAGAAACAAAGAATGATGTTGAACAGCAGTATGCTTTCTATGATCTCTCTGCCGTCCAAAGCTAGACCAATAAAACCCCAGAGACAAGCGCTGCGAATGTGTCTTTTTCATTTAGCATTAGCACAGCCAGCTGTGTCATGCAAATATGCTCGGCTGCTCCCTGTACTGATGGAGAGAAAGAGATTCAGTAGTCCTGCTTCAAAATTGGCAATGAGATGCAGTATGTATCTTTTTTTGTCCATTTGTTACAAGTTTTATGCCTTTCTTAGACATCACGAGTGAGTGGTGTATAATAAATGAGAGTTTCTAGAATTTAAATGTCTTAAAATAATACGTTTTAAGTGAGAATAGGCATAATCTGAAGCCAAAAAATAAAGGAAATTCACATGAGCATCACAATGCCTATTCTACCCAGGCTCTACCAAGGATTCCAGCACACAACTTTGACCTACTACAATAGCTATTTTGGTATTGTACTTCAAAATATGTGTATGCAGGTTGCTTACAATGAAAACCTTCTCAAATAGCCTAATTCATGCTCTTAGAGGAGGTGCTTCCACAATAATGTGAGGTGTACTGCATACAAGATAAAGTATTAGATTCTTCACACACCACAGTATTATTCCATTACACTACCTTTTCATGCTTATTTTATTAAATGAAAGCAAGCTTCACTATTATACTTACAAGACCATCAGGCTTGATTGAGTTGTTTTGTCTTGTAGTAATGTGGTGTATGAATGTATTTCTTTATTTTAGCAATATATGTACAATATTTTTTTTTGAGCATTGGTCATTTTTATTTTTATCACTGGTCAGTAGGTGCCCAACATAACAACAGGTGGTGGTTTGTTGGACACAGTAGCTCAGATACAGATAGATAGAGCCTGTCTACATTCCTGATTTCTGTAACTGTTAGCTTACCTGTGTAATATTGACGTAAGCTCAGAACCACTTGTGTTTCAAACATGGTCCTGTTTTATCAATTGCTTTGCTGATCAATGGACAGTTCAGTCATGCTGACAAAATATGTCACTTAAAGTTATGTATGTACTTCACATGATTTTTGAAGTAAAGGATGGTGACACAACAATGATACAATATGTTTACAGACCCATTATTTATATATATACACTACATGGACAAAGTATGTGGTCAACTGCTCGTTGAACATCACATTTGTCACCTCTACTCCCGCCCCTCCCCTCCAGTGTTCGACATCGGCAGTATGCTAACCACAGGTCCTGGGATCCATCATTACGCACACCTGGCATCAATCATTACGCGCACCTGCACATCGTCATGAGGCACACCTGAGCTCCATTACCTCACTTATTACCTCCCCTATATCTGGCACTCCCTTAGGTTCTTTCCCCAGTCAGTATTGTTCCTGTGTTTATGTGTAGACGATACTGTTGTCTTGTTCCATGTTTGTTGTTTTATTAAACATTTCACCTGCTTCTCGACTCTCAGCGTCTCCGTTACATCATTCCAAAATCATGGACATTAACATGGAGTTGGTCTCCCCTTTGGTGCTATAACATCCTCCACTCTTCTGGGATGGCATTCCGTTACATTAGATGTTGGAACATTGCTGCAGGACTTGCTGCAGGACTTGCTGCAGGACTTGCTTCCAGTCAGCCACGAGCATTAGTGACGTCGGGCACTGATGTTGGGCGATTGGGCCTAGCTCGCAGTTGGCATTCAAATTCATCTCAAATATATTCTATGGAGTTGAGGTCAGGGCTCTGTGCAGGCCAGTCAAGTTATTCCACACCAATCTCGACAACCCATTAATGTATGAACCTCACGTTGTGCACTGGGACATTGTCATGCTGAACCAGGAAAAAGCCTTCCCCAAACTTTTGCTACAAAGTTGGAAGAACATACTCTTCTAGAATGTCATTGTATGCTGTAGCGTTAAGATTTCCCTTCACTGGAACTAAGGGGCCTAGCCCAAACCATGAAAACCAGCCTCAGACCATTATCCCTCCTCCACCAAACGTTACAGGTAGCACTAGGTATTGGGGCAGATAGCGTTCTCCTGGCATTCGCTAAACCCAGATTCGTCCGTTGGACTGCTAGATAGTAAAAGGTGATTCATCACTCCAGAGAACACGTTTCCACTGCTCCAGAGTCCAATGGTTTCGAGCTTGACACCGCCCCAGCCAATGCTTGGCATTGCGCATGGTGATCCTGGGCCATGGAAACCCATTTCATGAAGCTCCCGACGAACAGTTCTTGTGCTGACGTCGCTTCCAGAGGCAGTTTGGAACTCAGTAGTGAGTGTTGCAACCGAGGACAGATGATTTTTACTCGCTACACTACACTCTTCAACACTCGGCTGTCCTGTTCTGTGACCTTGTGGCTGAGCCGTTGTGGCTGAGCCGTCGTTGCTTCTAGACATAACACTGTAACGAATGAAAAACTACTGAGAAACACCTGCAAAATACAAAGTCATTAGACAAGTACAAAACTCTTAAGAGAAATGATAGACATAATTACAAATCTGAAGTTGGATCGGTGCTCTAAACCCTTGAATACTAAACTTCAGCTACACATATCTTAAGTACACCACTGTCCAACTCCAGTAAAAGAGCACACATGTCCTCATTTATAAATGGTAGTATAAATATTAAAACCGGTGAGAGAACTCACAGATTTGGATCAGAACATACATTTTAAGTATCGATATTGTGCAAAGTGCCATGTTTACCGCGTGCATTTGAATCGGTATAAGTTGTTTGTCAGTTCCACATGGGCAAGCTTGCATTTCTCTGTGAGAGGTGCATTCCCAGAATCCGCCACTCTGCCATAAAGCACTGTTCCCAGGTAGTACCTTAGGGTTGGTGTACATCTCACAGATGAGTGCAACGACCCACGCAGGAGTACACACCACCGCACTCACTGCCACTTGCCTGCCACTTCATGAACCCAAAGGCTCTTAAGAGCCACCTAATAAATTAAAATAAGTGTGTGTGTGCATGTGTGTGTGTGTGTGTCGGTAGGGGTCTGTCAAAACTATAAACTAAATAATCCTCTGGGAGGCGAACCCACCTCCAGCCATTACACTACAAACCCTGTTCTCAAAACACTGATTTCTTGAAGCCTTTGTTAAAAAACAATTGTGTTTGTTAATTTCTCTTTCTTTGTTAAAATACAATACTCTAAAACAGTTGATTTGTTGAAAACAGACTAATTTAATCGCGTACATTGTCTTCAGAAAGTATTCCTACCCCTTGACTTTTCCACATTTTGTTGGGTTACAGCCTGAATTCTGAATGGATTAAATATGATTTTTTTTTTCACCCATCTGCACACAATACCCAATAATGACAAAGTGAAAACATGTTTTTAAAAATGTTTGCAAATTTATTGAAAATGCAATACAGAAATATTTTTTACGTAAGTATTCACACCACTGAGTCAATACTTTGTCGAAGCACCTTTGGCAAAGATTACAGCTGTGAGTCTTTCTGGGTAAGTGTCTAAGATTTTTCCACAATTGGATTGTGCAACATTTGCCCATTATTATTTTCAAAGATCTTCAAGCTCTGTCAAATTGGTTGTTAAATGTTACTGGAAAAGCATTTTCAGTTCTTGCCATAGATTTTCAAGCAGATTTAAGTCAACATTCATTCGGCCACTGTCTTCTTGGTAAACAACTTGTAACGGTAGATCTCCTAAGGATCGGACCAAGATACAGCGTGTTAAGTGTCCATAACTTTAATCAAAGAAAGCACTGAACACTGAATACAAAAATAACAAAAGAAATGTGAAGAAACGAAACCGAACCAGTACCGTTTGGTGACAAACACTGACACGGAAACAAACACCCACAAACCAACAGTGAAACCCAGGCTACCTAAGTATGATTCTCAATCAGAGACAACTAACGACACCTGCCTCTGATTGAGAACCATACTAGGCCGAAACAGAAACCAAACATAGAAAAACAAACATAGACTGCCCACCCCAACTCACGCCCTGACCATACTAAATAAAGACAAAACAAAGGAAATAAAGGTCAGAACGTGACACAACTATAGTGTAGATTTAGCCTGGGAATCACTTTTTTTTATGCACGATGCGTTTAACAATGCAACAACCAATAATGGAACAGAAAACTCTGTAAATGATGTAATCAAAGGCAGATATTGCATGTTTTAGTGAGTAAACACACAGTTTACTATTTGTTTGTGAATAGAGCGATTGTGTGATATGGAAATCCAGCGTAAGGTTTTGTGTGTGATGGTAGTGTCAGCTTGCTCATGCTCTCCTTGCTTAAAGCTTTTTGTTGTGAAACTGGTTCAATAGTTCCCTATTCATGAGGACAAGGTGTTGCCATGTCAAGTTTTCTACTGTGCAGCCAGTCAGTGAGTATTGTATCCTCGCCAGGGTCTGTACACACACTCACACTTAACGCATGGACACACACACACACACACACACACACAGGAACACAACACACATGTGCAGTACACCCACACATGCTCACACGTCCTGTCTCTGACACATACAGTATTTTTACTATTTTCTACATTGTAGAATAATAGTGAAGACATCAAAACTATGAAATAACACATATGGAATCATGTAGTAACCCAAAAAGTTTTCAACAAATCAAAATATATTTTATGTTTGAGATTCTTCAAGGTAGCCACCCTTTGCCTTGATGACAGCTTTGCACACTTTTGACATTCTCTCAACCAGCTTCACGAGGTAGTCACCTGGAGGTTTATCCAAACTTTTGACTGGTACTGTACACAAACATATATTAATAAGATTAATCACTGCATTGAGTCACTGTGAACACAACCACAAAGCCTGATCAATTACAGCTGTAATGGTGTGCTGCCTGAGACACCTACAGAATGAGCATGTCAATTAGTACAAAGACTAAATGCACATGCTATCAGTCTAACCCCCCGCCACGAGCTCAGCGGTACCAGACATCAAGCTGTGTTTTAGTATTCTTAAACACTATTTAACTACTATTAATGTATTTGCCATACTATTCCATTCTCTATGTTGTTGGTATTCTTGAATACCATTTTAAAAGGGTATGTTTTCTGTAGGTGGTTTCCACACTTCAATGTCTCGCTTTATAAGTGGATTACAATTGTGGAAGTGGCCAGAGCTGTTTTATGTGGGCAATCCCATTTTTGGGACATTATCCAAATTTTAGCTGAGAGGTATAAAAGCCTCCATTCACAGAACCTGTCGATAGTAGTTACAAATGGCCATGGTAGAGCTGGGTTGGACCTGGGAGTGAGCCAGTGGCACACTGGTAATGAACCATAGATGGATTCCCCACTGGCCCAAAGCTCTTTGGAGGGAGAGAGCTGTGATGAGAGTGCCGCTGTGGGTGCTGGAGCACCGTTCCAATACTACTTTCATGATTTATCCTTCCTGCCTCCCAGTCTCTACCTCAAAGTAATCATTAATCAGACTGGATTGGCTAAAACTAAGATGTGGAATCCTTGATTTTCTTATCTCATTAGATCAGTGATCACTTCAAGAAAGGGAAGAGCAGCCTCCTGAGTGGTGCAGGGGTCTAAGACACTGCATCGCAGTGCTATAGCCGTGCCACTAGAGATTCTGGATTCGAGTCCAGGCTCTGTCGCAGCCGGCTATGACCGGGAGACCCATGGGGCGGCGCACAATTGGCCCAGCGTCGTCCGAGTTAGGGGAGGGTTTGGCCTGCAGGGATGTCCTTGTCCCATCGCACACTAATGACTCCTGTGACTGGCCGGGTGCAGTGCACTCTGACACGGTTGCCAGGTGCACAGTGTTTCCTCCGACACATTGGTGCGGCTGGCTTCCTGGTTAAGTGGGCATTGTGTCAAGAAGCAGTGCTGCTTGTTTGGGATGTGTTTCGAGTGACGCATGGCTCTCGACCCTTGCCTCTCCTGAGTCCGTACTGGAGTTGCAGTGATGAGACAAGACAGTAACTACCAATTGGATACCACGAAAAAGGGGTAAAAAATATATTTAAAAAAAAAAAAGGGAAGAACAATAATGTTTTTTACAAGTGCCCCCTCTAGAGGGCTAAGCTACAATAAACCAATCTAATGTTTCTCGCCACAACCAAGTCTGCTCTGATTTTTTTTGGGGGGGTGGAACCATCTGACTGGGCACGAACTGGTTGAATCAACGTTGTTTCAATGTAATTTCAACGTTGTTTCAATGTAATCAACTTATTGTGACATGGAATCTATGTGGAAAATACATAGGATTTGAAAAAGTCAACAACGTAAACTTTTTCAGGTGGGTTAAATTTCAACCACAGCACCATGTCACCATGTTGACCAAATTTCAACATTGTATAAACAATGTATAAAATATGTTTAATTTGTATCTTTAAAACAACGTCAGACCTTCAACATTATGTCCACTATCAGAAAAAAAACTATAGGCTGGGCAGCACCTCTTACTGGAGAGTTTATCTATCTACATCTTCCCTCTCGTCTCCCATCCAGGGTTTTAACCAAGCTCTGCTTAGCCACAGTATGATATTTGTCGGTGACTATTACCAATGTGCTATCGTGGGAATGATTGTTGAGAGATCTCCACTTAAAAACGAAATAGATTCACTGATTCACAGTTCAATAGGTCTAGGGTTTCAAGCTCTGGATCATTTCAAATTGAATGGTATTTAATGGTTTGGTTGATCAACACAACCCAATGTCAACATTTGAAGGAGATGTATCCTATGCTTGGATAGTTGTGCCACTTAGTCTGGCTTAGTCTGACTTAGTCTGGCTTTAAATCCAGTTTGACTACAAATTCATTATTTATATGTTGGATTCACATCTCCATCTCAACCAAAGATCTTGGTTGTTTAAAGTGTCATTTTCTTTGTTTAAAGTATTGTTATTTAAAGTGTATTTAAAGTGTAAATTGATTTAGTCCTATTCTTTAACTTTGGTTGAGATAAAATGTTGGTTTAGATGGAGATGTGGATCCACTATATAAATAATGAATTTGTCGTCAAACTGGAACAAAAGCCAGACAAAGTAAATGGCACAGATGGAACTGTTAAGACAGAAGATAAATCTCCTTCAATTTTTTTTTAAATTAAAAAAAAATATATATAATCTTTATTTAACTAGGCAAGAACAAATTCTTATTTGCAAAGACGGCCTTTACAATTTTGATATTTGGTTGAGTTGACAACCAAACACAATTCAATATCACTTTTGAAATACAATAAATAGCCTATTAACTTGTTGACAGGTTTACAAATGAAACAGTATGTTGGATTGACATCTCCAACACAAACACACATAAAAGTAAAGAATGGGATTAATGCCAGTGGCTCAGATGGAACTATCCAAGCTGAAGATACATCTCCTTTAAACCTTCATATTTGGTTGCGTTGTCAACTTTTGCAATATAGTAAATTACCTAAAGTTAAGGCTATCTTACAAACTATTGTAACATTCAACCTTAAAATGAGTAACACATCCATGGCCATATTTTGAGGTTACTGTAACTAGGCCTATACATTTCTTCTTATTTAATCATATAAAGCATGTTCAAGATAGCATGCATAGGTTGTTGCAGGTCTGTGGAGATCTTCACAATTGCTGTAATAATGTGCACTGCATCTCAAATGGCATTGATCACTTGCATCATGTACTTTAAATATTATCTCAACTGCAATCCAGGTCATTTGCTTCTGCTATTAGATGAAGCACAGTGATAACAAATTAAACGGTTGTATAAATAAAATATATCTGACATTGTATTCCCATTTGAACTTTGCTGTGGTTTTAAATGGTTGAAAGCATAGTGATAGCACATTGGAAACTCAACTAACTTTTGGCGGTATTTAGGAGTTGGTGATCGTTGATCAACGTCTCAACCAAATATGACCCAATTATCCAGGTTGATATCATGCGGTGTATCCAGTGGGATTACGCTAGAGGAGCGGCACTGCCACGTGACTGAAAGCTCCAAACCTATAACCTCTACAATAGAAAACGATTTTTATGAATTATTTATTTTATGTGGCAAAGATTCATTTTAAAATGGCAGCTTCCTTTCAAAAAGGCAAGAGTAAAAGAAAATAGGAGAGAGAATAGGGGATTAGACATGTCTGTGTTTGTTTCTTCCCTTCTTTTGTGCTTGTGTTAGTGCATGTCCCTTAATAAAGCCACATGATGTTGCTGCTGAGCATTCACGTACCTCCGCTTTTATGTGCAGGCCTGTGTGTGTGTGGGTGGGTGTGCACGTGCACAGATGAGCACTTGCGCTCCTTTGTTGGCTGTCAGTAATCTGGGATTACACATCCATTTGATGTTTTACGGACATTATGCAACTGCCGGGGAGAGCCTGTCTTTGTGCCCTGCCCTCTATGTAATAGGAGAGGAGAGAGAGTGATGTGTGGATTATGAAAGAGAGAGAGATATGGTTGCACTCCTGGTGCCCTCTCTCTTCTCTGAGATTGTTTTCCTGACCAATATGCTCAGTAGTCACACATTAAATACACTCCATTGGAAGCTGGAATGGTGATGGCTTTTTCCCTGATGGTGATTAGGGAGATATGTTCCTTGATTTGCAATGGCCGACCCCCTTTGAATGATTCAGAGCTATTTCAGACCTCACCAACTGCCGAAAAACACTAATTAACGTTGCCCAGAGAGAGAGAGAGAGAGAGAGAGAGAGAGAGAGAGAGAGAGATCAACAGGCTTGGTATCTGCTGTATGACGGAAGAGCGGAACATGTGTTGTTGTCTGTGTCACACTGCTTTGCTTTATCTTGGCCAGTTCGCAGTTGCAAATTAGAACTTGTTCTCAACTAGCCTACCTGGTTAAATAAAGGTGAAATAAAATAAATAAATAAAAACATAGAGGCTACATCAGGGCTGCCCAACCCTCTTCCTGGAGATCTACCGTCCTGTGGGTTTTCAGTCCAACCCTAATTTAACACACCTGATTCTACTAATTAGCTGCTCAACAAGACCTTAACTAGCTGAATCAGATACGCTAAATTAGGGTTGGACCGAAAACCCACAGGACAGTAGATCTCCAGGAAGCGGGTTGGGCAGCCCTGGGCTACATCATCCATCATCCATCATCTCCCTCCTTTCCATGTCCCAGTTCTCCCAGTGTGTAGCCATAGTGGCTGCAGAAACAGCGTCATATATGATAGGTGAAGTATGTTGCAGCGAGAACACTCGTGACTGAGTTATGTTTTTGTAGCTCACAGATGGCAGGCATAGAGATGGCCTCCACTAACACCAGGCCCTAAGTTGACATGTCCACTGCTTTCTCCTCTCTCCAGTAGTGGTGTGTGGGTAAAATCACTGGTGAAGCCAAGCCAGAAAAAACATCCATATTACAACCAAAGTTTTGTGATAATTGCTTTGTTTCCTCTATAACCTGTTAGTTCATATGCCTTGACACAGTGATATATAGGCCTAAGGCAGAGACAATAAGATATCACAGTGGCAGAATATATTCAACCACACCTTTGTTTCATCACAAAACCGTAGAGCAACCTCTGTCTGGTGAAGACCACAAAGCATATTTATTTTTATTTTTACTTTTATTTTTTGTTGTCCTAGGCTACCTGGATTAAGTGCTTGCTCACTAGCCTAACTTCCTTTCATGGGCAATGTTAGCTAGTTAACATTAGCCTTCCACATTTTCTAATTTTAGCTAGCTAGTTAGCCAGCCACTGGAGGACAACAACACATCGAGATGCAGCAATTCAAGTTGTTTTTGTCAATGACGTATACTCTCAATGTGATGTGATTGGAGTGAAGCCAAATTCAAACTTGCTTCCCTAGGCACTTTTTTTTGGTGCACCAGGACCATTCACAGTTAAGCTCACTCAGTTAAGCTCAACACTGATTGGATATTATTATTATTATTATTTTTATCAAGGGAGGCCAAATGCTCGCTGGCTTCCCTTGCCTTCAAGGCTGCAACAATGTCATACTTTTTATGATCAGACAGCATCAGATAGATGGCCTACACATACAGAGACAGAGGGATGCTGTTTTATTCGCAGAGATGCTTTCTCTGATGAACTACATTCAACCTCTTACGAATTGAAGGAAAATTATGAAACACAGAGACGAAAGACAAATAATTTTATAGATTTTATGTATTTTTTTCTTGGTCAAGTTTAGAGGGGAAGTCTGGTTTCCCTTGCCACTGGCTCTCTTCCTCTTTCACACTCTTCCTCTCTCGGACTCTGTACCTCCTCTCTCTCTCTCTCTCTCTCACACTCTCATTCGCTCACACATCTAGTTAACTCTGTGTGTCAGCGCCAAACCAAGTTTCATTACCACAGATGCCATTCCATACAGAAAGGGGGGGATACCTAGTCAGTTGTACAACTGAATGCCTTCAACTGAAATGTGAATCAGAGAGGTGCGGGGGGCTGCCTTAATCGACCGCCTGGCACCACTGTTAACACTAACTGTAGTACATTGACTATCAGTAAGAGAGAGGAAGATTTCTTAAAGAGGTTGCTACGTTACTTGGTACAGTTGAAGTCGGAAGTTTACATACACCTTAGCCAAATACATTTAAACTCCGTTTTTCCACAATTCCTGACATTTAATCCAAGTACAAATTCCCTGTTTTAGGTAAATTAGGTCACCAATTTATTTTAAGAATGTGAAATGTCAGAATAAAAGTAGAGAGAATTACTTATTTTCGCTTTTATTTCTTTCATCACATTCCCAGTGGGTCAGAAGTTTACATACACTCAATTAGTATTTGGTAGGATTGCCTTTAAATTGTTTAACTTGGGTTAAACATTTTGGGTAGCCTTCCACAAGTGTCCCACAATAAGTTGGGTGAATTTTGGCCCATTCCTCCTCACAGAGCTGATGTAACCGAGTCAGGTTTGTAGGCCTCCTTGCTCACACACACTTTTTCAGTTCTGCCCACAAATTTTCTATAAGATTGAGGTCAGGGCTTTGTGATGGCCACTCCAATACATTGACTTTGTTGTCCTTAAGCCATTTTTCCACAACCTTGGAAGTATGCTTGGGGTCATTGCCCATTTGGAAGACCCATTTGCGACCAAGCTTTAACTTCCCGACTGATGTCTTGAGATGTGGCTTCAATACAATTATTTATTTATTTCACCTCTATTTAACTAGGCAAGTCAGTTAAGAACAAATTCTTATTTCCTCATGAAGCCATCTATTTTGTGATGTGCTCCAGTCCCTCCTGCAGCAAAGAACCCCCACAACCAGATGCTACCACCCCCGTGCTTCGCGGTTGTAATGGTGTTCTTCGGCTTGCAGCCCTCCCCCTTTTTCCTCCAAACATAACAATGGTCATTATGGCCAAACAGTTCTATTTTTGTTTCATCAGACCAGAGGACATTTCTCCAACAAGTACGATCTTTGTCCCCATGTGCAGTTGCAAACCGTAGTCTTGCTTTTTAATGGCGGTCTTGGAACGGTTTCTTCTTCCCTACTGAGCGGCCTTTCAGGTTATGTTGATATAGGACTCGTTTTACTGTGGATATAGATACTTTTGTTTCCTCAAGGTCCTTTGCTGTTGTTCTGGGATTGATTTGCACTTTTACGTCCATCTCTAGAGACAGAACACGTCTCCTTCCTGAGCGGTATGATGGCTGCTTGGTCCCATGGTGTTTATACGTGCGTACTATTGTTTGTACAGATGAACGTGGTACCTTCAGGCATTGGAAATTGCTCCCAAGGATGAACCAGATTTTTTTTCTAAGGTCTTGGCTGATTTCTTTTGATTTTCCCATGATGTCAAGCAAAGAGGCACTGAGTTTGAAGGTAGGCCTTGAAATACATCCACAGGTACACCTCCAATTGACTTAAATTATGTCAATTAGCCTACCAGAAGCTTCTAAAGCCATGACCTCATTTTCTGGAATTGTCCAAGCTGTTTAAAGGCACAGTCAACTTAGTGTATGTAAACTTCTGACCCCCCGGATTTGTGATACCGTGAATTATAAGTGAAATAATCTGCCTGTTAACAATTGTTGGAAAAATTACTTGTGTCATGCACAAAGTAGATGTTCTAATCGAAAACTATAGTTTGTTTACAATAAATTTGTGGAGTGAGTTTTAATGACTCCAACCTAAGTTTATGTAAACTTCCGACTTCAGCTGTATTATAAGGAATTGCACCTTGTAGTGTATATTCTTGTTTGTGAGGTAATGTGAAAATGCATGCACTTAAAATATTGTAAGCTGGAGCCTGTTTGGGTACCAAATGTAGTTCTGTAGGCAACAGAGACATTAAGATGTGGCAATGATCATCAGAGAGACCAGGGCCCTGTTTCCCAAAAAAAAAAAGTCTAAATTAATCTTAGAACCATAGGATCTTATTCTAACGATTAACTTAACCTTAAGAAACTTTTGGGAAACCGGGCCCAGGGTAAAAGAACTCTGAAAAGCTGTGATAGGGAGAGAAATAGAGACTAACTTCTTAAATGACAGCCTAGGGAATTATCAGCATTGGTCCAGTTTCCTAGAGGACCAGGACTCTTTGTCATGTGTCCACCCCCATACAGAGCCCTCTGTGTGGGAGTAAACACAGCCCGGCTCCCGGAGACATGAAAAAAGGATTGTACCTCAGACACACACACACACACACACACACACACACACACACACACACACACACACACACACACACACACACAATATGCTCGTATGCATGCGCACACACACACATATGCACACATACGCACACACAACTAATGGGGACTCTGTTTCAGTGGGGGTCCGTCAGTCACAACCCACGCACATGCAGGCCCAGTGGGCTTCTGGGTCTGTGAGCATTGTCTTCTGGCCACGCTCGGGGTGCTAATGATGGGAGGAAATGTACTGTAACGTTAGATGAACAATAATGCATACACAGGACATGCTCACTTAAGCGATACAAGTCACGTGCCAGGCACAGACATACAGACCATGCTTAAACTCTTATGAACACAAACAAACACACACACACACACTGAAAAAACATGACTTAATCCGCATTTAAGTATGTACAATATACAGTTTATGTCTGTACAATACATAATACATCCTGCATTACATTGATGAGA
Source organism: Oncorhynchus nerka (assembly GCF_034236695.1). Lineage (NCBI taxonomy): Eukaryota > Metazoa > Chordata > Actinopteri > Salmoniformes > Salmonidae > Oncorhynchus > Oncorhynchus nerka. The sequence goes on from NC_088397.1 coordinate 56,074,858, forward strand.
GTACTATACACACACATAATGTCATATTTGCACCGTGAACCTGTAAAGAGCCTTTTCAGGAGTCAGTGCTGGTTGTGACCAGCTGGCTCAGTAAAACAATCATTCAAGGGAATATTCCATCCTGTGCCAGAGATGATTAGATTCATGCCATTAAAGTGGTGCATTACATAAACCCTCAGCCTGATGTTAGCTGGCTTGGGGGCTTAGGGCCAATGGTGCTGCTTCATGAATGGATTGTAGTGGACAGTAAAACATGGGAGAGGACTTTAGTTAATGAGAAGAGACTAAGTTACCTTGTTGAACCACTGGTGTTTATTTGTAAGTGGAACACAGTCGAAACTCTGAGTTGCTTATACACTTTGGGAAGGGAGATGACTACATTTCTTTATTGTATTATATAAAATATTTGGGGAATTATGACTTTGCTATTAATCTAAAGGTGAGAACACAGCGTCAAATGTCAAATGTCTGTACAATAGAACAGATCTCATGCATATACATTGATGTACTAGGGTACACACACATAATGTTTATTTGCATGGAACACAGTCGTTTGGAGCCTTTTAGCACTGTGTCTGTTAGATCATGACCAGCTGGCTCAGTGTATTAAAAACAATCATTCAGTGTGACCATCCAGTCAGAAACACAAATGTCAGGGAATAGTGTGATCTCAGATGATGATCCTAGCATGCCATGTTAGCTGGGTTAAACATGGCCTGGTGCTTTTCACTGTCTTAATGGATTGTAGTGCCAGTAAAACATGGGAGAGGCTCTGTGAATGGATCTGTTCATGAATAAAAGAAGAGACAGAGGCTATTTTTGAACAAAGAGACGTTTAGTAAAATATTTTGAACCAGGCTGGTGTTGATTTGCTTGTACACTTTGGGAAACTTGAGACTGCTTATACACTTTGGGAAGGGACTATGGACTGTTTGTATTATATAAAATTTTGGGGAATTATGACTTTGCTATTAATCTAAAGGTGAGAACACAGCGTCAAATGTCAAATAGCAACATGATCTCATGCACATATATACATACTGTACCCAAGGGTTTGGAATATGGAGTGTTCTCTTCCTGGTCATCTAATGTTTGGAGTGTGCCTGTTTGCTCTGTGTCTGTTCATGAATAAAAGGCTGGCAGAAGAGGCATGTGTAAAAACTGACGCAGTGTGCCAAACTCCAGTCAGAACACTGACCTTTTCCTTAGTAATTCCCTGGTATTAGTGTGTTGGTATGTGTAGTTTCTGGACTGCTGCCATGGCTGGCTGGCCTCACAGTCTGATAGGCATCTATAGTGAACCCCAAGGGTTTTCCCTCACTGTCTTAGGAGGAAGAGAATATTACACAGACACACCCATCTATTTTTGTACAAAGTGCCAATCTTAAAAATATTAAAAATATTTACACACAGGCATGTGCCTGATTTCTTGTACTAACTTCGCAGTTAATTTAATTAGAGGTCACTGACTTTAATAAAGAAATAAAGACTGTTCAATGTCTTTAGCCTCGTTTTGTCTTTTACTCTGAAAATGGAAGTAGTGAACATTGCACAGGTGCAAGCGTTTAGTAAATGTAGGCCCAAGGTTGATGGATTCCAATGTCAACCAATACAATTTAATGCTTCATTAAGCACATGCGATTCCTGCGGGAATTCACTCTTGAGACGGACCGTGCAGTATGGAAACTGTAGACACACAGACCATTATAGCGCCTATTCTCACCCACTCTTGTTGTGAGTGAATGAGATTTCTCTAAGAGAAAACAATGACGTTATAGTGTACACTTGAACCAGGAGGGTCACAATTACCTATGTTCCAAATACACCCACAATTCCCATAGTAAACCTGGATCTGAAAGCACTATATAGGTGAAGGTGATATGGAGAACAATACTTGCCCTCAGATTCTGCCGAATTCAGTCCTCTGATATCTGTGGGGTTTGGAGTCAGGAGTCAAGGATCTGAATTGATTAAAGTGTGTTTGGACAACTATTTCACATCAACTCCGAAACCCGAATGCACATCTGCCCCTCCCCCCGACACCTACCCCAACCCCAAGCCCTGGCAGGACATATTTCCCCTGATTCCTCTTAATGGAGTGGATGATTCCTAGAATTTAGCACCTGGACTATAGATTATTTGCGTAGCAGCAGTCATGTTACATTTGTATGTGTGTCTGCCTTTTCCTTAAACCAGTGTAATATGGAAGTAATAATACGGTGGACATATTGTTTACTGCCTCTCACCATGTTTCACACATCGGCATGGGGGGGGCTGTGTTTTATCAGGGTATAGATGTAGAATGTGCTTATTTTATTGTCAGTGTGTAAGTGTTGCTATTTTCTGGTATACAGCTTAGCCTCCAGCTCTCCTTTGTGTGTTGAGAGCAGAGCTAGAGTGGATTAAGCATTTTTTGGGGATTACTGGTGCTACAGATAATTTAACCCACAGTCAGGTGCATATAGGTAGAGAGAATGAGGCGAAAGGACAGTATACAGCTGCCCACAGGATCAACTGAGGCCGTACTACCAATATCTGGTCTTTACTGTGGCCTCACACTGGGTCTATAAAACGAATGGCTACTGATCATCCTCCGTTCACTCACACCAGAGTGTAAGTGGAGGAGAGAGTAGAGGGATGAGGACAGGTTAGAGGTGTGAGAGGAAGCGAGAGTTTTCCAGGATGGATGGATGGGTTGATGAGTTATTGTGAAGTTCTCTGTTGTGCTGCTTAGGTCACACCTTCTGTGACTGTATATTGTGCCAGGAGAGTATGTGATACTGTAGTTCACCCCAGACATGCTGTCTACTCCGTGTCTGCTCCACTGTCTGATGAACTATATGGGTCTGATTGCGACAGGCATCTGGAGGTGAGAGGTTGGCTGGCGTTCAGTCTTCATTAAACCCTGTGGCCCAGCTGGTCTGCTGAGACATCTTTCTCATCCAAATATGGGCTATTTATCAGTACTTGGCAGAGAGGTGAATGGGGTTGGGAAGGGTGAGGATCCACAGCTGATGATGGGTCTTTCGTTTAGTTTATTAGGATCCCCATTAGCTACTCACATGCAGTAGCTACTCTTCCTGGGGTCCACATAAATGTACAAATACATGACAAAGTACAACTCCAGTTGAGGCTTAGGCCTAAGAGAATGCTTTGAACCAATTACAATACTTTTGTTTTTTAGATGTATTTAAGACCAGTTTATTGTTAATGAACCCTTCTGACACTGACTGTAACTCCTTGCTAAGAGTTTCAGTGAGCTCACTGGTTGTAGGTGCTGATGTGTAGAGTGTGAAATCATCAGCATACATATTCATATTATCTTATTTTAAGACATGTGACAAATAATTTGTAGATATAGAGAAGAGTAACAGTCCAAGGCAACTGCCCTGAGGGATACCACACTGTACATATCTGATGTTAGAGAAGCTTCCATTGAAGAACATCTCTGGGTTCTATTGGATAAGTAACTCTCCAACCATGTGATGGCAGGTGATATAAAGCCATACAAATTATGATCAGTAACATAAAATGCTACACTGAAATCTAACAATACAGCTCCAACTATCATCTTGTTATCCATTTATTTTAGTCAATCATCAGACATCTGAGTCAGTGCAGTACACATTTAGTGGCCTTTCTTATATGCATGCTGAAAGTCCGTAGTTAACTTGTTCTTTGAAAAATAGCATTGTATTCAGCGCATGTGTCAAAGTTTGATTTGATTTGTATTGGTTCAAACACAATTTGCTCCATCAGTTTACTAAGACCAGGCAGCAGCTGTTAGAGCCAACAAAGGGTGCTTTACTAATTTTAGGTAGTGGAATTACTTTAGCTTCCTTCCACGCCTGTGGACACACAGACTCCTTTAGGCTTTGGTTAAATACAATGCAAATAGGGGTGGCAATATAGTCTGCTGCCTTTCACAATAGTTTCCCATCAAGGTTGTCTTTACCTGGTGGCTTATCTTTATTGATGGATAACCATTTTTTTCCACCTCTTCCACACAAACTTGACCAAATTCAAAACAGCAATCCTTCTCTTTCATGATTAGATCTTTAGATCTTCAATACACAAAGATGATTGTTCACTGTTCAATGTTGTAATTTCATTGAACTTATTGGCTATATCAAAATATTTTGTTATAAATGACCCATCAACTTCAATGAACGATGGAGATTCATTTTTTTTTTGCCCATAATATAGTTTAAGGTGTTCAAGTATTTTTCCATAGTTTTTATGTAAATTATCTTGTTTTGATATCATTCGTTTTTTAAAATTAAGTTTAGTCACAAAATGTCTCAATTGACAGTAAGTCAACCAATCAGCTGAGCAGCCTGACTTGTTTGACACTTTTTTTGCATAATTTCTTTGAACCATAAAATGTCTATTAGTGAAGATATGATCAATACAAGTGGATGTCAGAGATCCAACACTATTGTTATACACTGTAGCTGGTTGAGTTATAACCTGGGTCATGTTACAGGCATTAATCACAGTAAGAAGCTTTCTCTTGAGAGGAGAACTAGATGATAACCAGTCAATGTTCAGGTCACCAAGAAAATGTTTCTCTATTAGTATCTAACATCAGACACCAATACTCCAGATACTGACAGTTTGCACTTGGTGGCCTACAGCATTACCCTAAAAGAAGAGGCTTCCGATGAGGCAGGTGAACCTGCAAACACAGCACTTATTTTTAAAACTTTTATTCAGGGAAGCCCAATTGAGACCAGGGTCTCATTCGCAATGGTGCCCTGAGTGCCCACATTATCACAGTCAAAGAAAATTAACATTCCAAATAAAATAAGAAGAATAAAGATACAAATAAACTACTAGGTTTACAATATTACAATTTCAACAATTAAACCATTTACAATTAATCAAAATAACTACAATCCTCAATTAATTAATTTAACACCAGAGTCCTGAATGGCCCTACTGGCACCAGAGAATCAAGACGCAAGGACTTTTGCAGGTTAATCCAGCAATAGGGGGCAATAAAACTAAAGGTGTCAAGGCTCAGGAGAAGACCCAGACAGTTTCGAAATAACAAAAGTGTATTACAAAAACAGGGGGGCAGGCAAGTAACATGTCAAGGTCATGCAGAGGTCAGTAGTCCAGAGCAGAGTCCGAAAGGTACTCATAGGTCAGAAATCCAGGGTGGTGTGACAAGGTACAGAATGACAGACAGGCTCAGCATCAAGCAAGGCAGAATGGTCAATAAACGGTAAAGCTGGAAAAAATAAACTAGAGACAGAAAGGAGCGCAGAGAAAAACACTGGTAGGCTTGACAAAACAAAACAAACTGGCAACAGACAAACAGAGAACACAGGTATAAATACACTGGGGGAAATTAAGAAGACGGGTGACATCTGGAGGGGGTGGAGACAAGCACAAAGACAGCTGAAACAGATCAGGGTGTGACAAAAGGAAAATTGGTCAAGACCAGAGGGACCCCTGAGTTAACCAACCCTGCGCGGGTTTGGTAGCGCATTCTTTTATACTTCAGCAAAAACATTATGTAAGTTGGTAGCTTGTGTAGTAGAGCTTTGTAAACATAAAAGGGTAATGAAGGGATCTACAGGACTTTATTGAGTACCAGCCAACCTTTTAATAGAGGATACAGTGGTGAGTATTAAAACTGTCACCTGTGATAAAGTGAATGGCACTATGGTAGACGACATCCACTTAATTTGTCATGAGATCCTCTCTGACCTTCACAGGAATATCCCTCTGAATATATTCAGTAACACCTCCCCTGCAGACATTCCTGTCTCAACGGTGCTGTCTAAGTAAGTCTCAGAAAATGCTAATATATTAATATTATCTAAGATTAGCAAATTACTCAGCTCATTAACTTTGTTTCTGAGGCTACATATATTTATATGAGCTAACTTTAACCCTTTCTTTGGTAGCTAAATCTGAACTCATATTGATAATAGGTTTTATTTGGAGTGTGTGAGTAGAGCTCACTAGATCCCAGAAAACTGTTGAGATTCTCTACATGGTGGATGGTGGATAAATGAGGATGGCTACTGTACAGAGTACTTTTAATCATCACCCTCATTTCAGGGTTTTAGTATAGCCCTCGGCAGAGAGGCTAGTAGTGGAAAGGTCATGTTGAACTCTGAACCTTGACCCCATCAAGGGTAATCACTACATGACTTCCTGGAGTTGCCTGTGAAATGGTGACCATGTTAAAAGTAACTTGGGACAGCTGTGGGAGGGGACAGATGGGGGAGGAGGTCCAGGGGTGGGTTGGTGGGCGTGGCTTTAGACATTAGTGTCATAGTGCTCCTCATTATTTCTGAGGACAATCTGCTCTACTTATTGCCTGTTTGTTTGTCTTGTGTAGAGGACAAAGGAGAGAGCCCACATGAAGGGAGCATTGATAATACATTTGAATGAGTTACAGTATCTTGTTCCTTGCCAAAATGATGACAGAACAGTTGGCTACCCTCGCCTCTCTTCCTCTAAACATGTTGCGACTGTGTGGTAAAGACTTTGATAAATAAACGTTGTTTGGGTGATTATCCTCAGTCAACATCACATTCCTAGATAGGACCTAAAAGTTTCATTATGGCTGTACTGCATCGTGTCACCTCGTCTATGCTGCATCACTTTCTCTATCCTCCCAGTTAGACCTGTTCTCTTGTCTATCTCTGCTTCTACCAGCCTGTGTGTTTAGCTTGGGATGGAGAGAGACTGGCCAGTTTATTAGGTACACCCATCTAGTACCTGTTCGGACCCTCCATTTGACTCCAGAACAGCCTGAATTATTTTGGGTATGGAAACGTTGCTCAATTGGTATCAAAGGACCTAACGTGTGCCAGGAAAATGCTCCCCACACCATTACACCACTGCCACCGGCCTGTACCGTTGACAACAGGCAAGATGGGGCCATGGACTCATGCTGCTTACGCCAAATCCTGACTACCATCAGCATGACACTACAAGAACCGGGATTCATCAGACCAGGTGATGTTTTTCCACTCCTCAGTTGTTCAGTGTTGGTGATCGCTTTCTCACTGGAGGCACTTCTTCTTGTTTTTAGCTAATAGGAGTGGAACCCGATGTGGTCGTCTGCTTCAGTAGCCCATCAGTGACACCGACCGACGAGTTGTGCGTTCCCCAATGCCGTTATGCACTCCCGGTTGTACTGCACTGTTATTTGCTTGTTTGTGGCCTGTCTGTCAGCTTGCAAGATTCTTGCCATGAAATGTCCTTGGACCTCTCATCAATGAGCTGTTTTTGCCCAAAGGACTACTGCTGCCTGGATGTTTTTTGTTTGTCGCACCCTTCTCTGTAAACCCTAGACACTGTTGTGTGTGATAAGCTCAGGAGGCCAGCCATTTCTGAGATACTGGAACTGGCGTGCCTGGCACCAACGATCATGCCACGCTCATAGTCTCTTAGGTCACTCGTTTTGCCCATTCTAATGTTCAATCTAACAGTAACTGTATGCCTCTATGCCTGTCTGCCTGCTTTATATAGCAAGCCACGTTCACATGACTCACTGTTTGTCTGTAGGAATGAACCATTTTCATGAACGGGGTGGTGTAACTAATAAACTGTCCGCTGAGTGTACATTTGTACAAGTGACTTGCGCAGTATTACTGTGGCAACATCAGTCCAAACTCATTTCCTATCTATATTAGAACATCTTTAATGCCCAATCATTTATTTATAGCCTATATATCAGTCCTGTTGCCGTGGGATAATCGTTTTTTTCCATACAGCGATTGCACCACTAATACATTTTTATGCAAAAAACCTCCTCATTGTTACTGTCAGTTAAGAGACCCCAGTTTTTAAAATGTTGGTGAGGGCTGTAAATCCAGAATTAATGTGGCATTTCTTTTGTCTTAAAAGCACTGTGAAGTTTACAAATAAAGATGTGGATGGGTCGTTCCACAAAATGAGTAACCTTTGCATCCCTTTTGATATGTCAAGTAGAAATTGTGCAGCAATATTACATTTTAAAAGCCTGTTCAATTAAGTGACCTTCAATATAGACCACATGGAGAATTCAATAAATCCTATTTTTTTTATATGAATAAACACTTGCTAATGTGGCAAGATTCTGCATTTGAAATCCTGTGACACAGGATGATTTTAACCCCCAAATGTCTCCCAAGTTTTCACGATGATTGTAAAGACCTAGTTATTTTGTTGCTTTGACAAAGACATTTCTGAAGATGATTATTTATTTGATGCAGTGGTGTAAAGTATATAACAAAAAATACTTAAAGTAACTCTTAAGTATTTTTGGTGGGTATCTGTACCTTACTTGACTATTTATATTTTTCACAACTTTTACTTCACTACATTCCTAAAGAAAATGATGTACTTTTTACGCCATACATTTTCCCTGACACCCAAAAGTACTATTTACATTTTGAATGCTTAGCAGGACAGGAAATGGTCAAATTCATGCACTTATCAAGTGAACATCCCTGGTCTTCCCTACTGCCTCTGATCTGGCGGACTCACTAAAGACACACTTAGTGTCCTCCTGGCTATCCGTAAATAAAAATAAAATGGCCACATCTGGTTTGCTTAATATAAGGAAATTATTTATACTTTTACTTTTGATACTTAAATATATTTTAGCAATTGCAAATGACTTTCGATACATAAGTATATTTAAAACAAAATTATTTTAGACTCTTACTCGAGCAGTATTTTACTGGGTGACTGACTTTTACTTGAGTCATTTTCTATTAGTGTATCTTTACTTTTAGCCAAGTATGACAATTGGTACTTTTCCCACCACTTATTTATGTTATTAGTGATTCCTTTTAAGGTAAAAAAAAAAAAAACCTGTCCCTTATTGTAATTAAGTTCAACAATGTTAAGTGAACTGAAATCTCGTTTTAACGTGGTGAAACTATTCCTTTATAAACATTTTTGAAAATAAACATCTAATAGTCAAATCATAGTGTTAAAGCAGGTGAGCTGGTTCTACTCTTTTTGGCAATATTCTGGTGTTTTGTGGTAGAAACCTAAGCGGGTCGGGCATAACACGTCAACCCTGTTACCTACATCTGGACAGACTAGAAATGTGCTTCCATTTCTACTGTCACAAGGGGATTTTTGTTTGATTTAAGATGCAATTGTCAACCCTGCTACTTTATTTGGCACTTAACAGGCATTTACTATAGTATGATTTTTATTTATTTACCTTCTTGATATGGAAAATATGTTTTTATTAAGTTGCCTATGTACCCTTTATGACAGAATCTAACCATTTGGTCAAATCTGAAGTTTTTTTTCTTACAAAGTTACACATCTTAAAAAAACACAGAATTGGTGGAACAACCCAGATGTTAAAAAGGGCATGAGATAGAACCAGGAAATGTGTAATTGGTAATGGGAGGACTGAGATATAAGTGCTGGGACTGAGGCTGCACAGGGCAGTTTCAATTTAGCACTGAAGAAGAAAGATCTATGCATGCAAAGAGGATCCAAAAAGAGGAGTTGTGTTAAGTGAAGAAAGACAACTTTTTTCTTTTTTACTGTATATTCAACATTGATATAAACTCATTCATTTTATAAGGGGACTGACAATAAATGTTTGAAGTGAAGTAATATGAAACCTGTGAGCTAACTTAATGTTACCATGATTCCTATTACTCTGTTGTTTCCCTCTATACTGTCTGTCTGTCTGTCTGTCTGTCTGTCTGTCTGTCTGTCTGTCTGTCTGTCTGTCTGTCTGTCTGTCTGTCTGTCTGTCTGTCTGTCTGTCTGTCTGTCTGTCTGTCTGTCTGTCTGTCTCTCTCAGATCAGTAAGCAGCAGTTACAGACGGTGAAGGAGCGTTTCCAGGCTTTCCTCAGTGGTGACACCCAGATAGTGGCAGACGAGGCCTTCATCAATGCAGTCCAGAGCTACTATGATGTGAGGACCTACTCTCTCTCTCTCTGTGTGTGTGTGTGTGGGGGGGGGGGTCTGTACGGAATACAGTGTGTTTAAGTATTTGGATTGTGTTATCTGTTGATTTGTATTCACCAATGATTTTTCTGAAGTTTGAAATAGTCCTCTGCAGACGAACCAAATCGTCTGGATGTTTGAGGAGACCTTTGGTCTGGTAAATGATGTGGAACACACAGACAGCTGCTTCCTTCAGGCAGTCTTATTAATGTTTTCCTCCTGTATCTGACAGATTCAAATGAATTGGACTTCCCAAAATAGGCCTCTAAAATATTAATAGTTCAGACAAAGGCTATGTGAGGTGCTAAGCTGAATCCATGGACATCTTGTGCTCAAGAAAAGTAGCTTTGAGTATGCCTATCCGGGGCCTCCCGAGTGGCGCCCGGGTTAGGTGGAGGGTTTGGCCGGCCGGGATGTCCTTGTCCCAACGCACTCTAGCGACTCCTTGTGGTGGGCCGGGCGCATTCACTCTGACTTCGGTCGCCAGTTGTACAGTGTTTCCTCCGACACATTGGTGTGGCTGGCTTCCGGGTTAAGCGAGCAGTGTGTCAAGAAGCAGTGCGGCTTGGCAAGGTCGTGTTTCAGTGGTCGCATGGCTCTCGACCTTCACCTCTCCCGAGTCTCTACAGGAGTTGCAGCGATGGGCCATAACTGTAACTACCAATTGGATAATATGAAATTGGGGAGAAAAAGGGGTGAAAAGTACAAAAACAATAAATACAAGAGAGTATGACTATCCATCCCGTTCAATATGTCTGCCTTGACAACTCTGAAATCACAGAAGAACGAGGTTTGAAACACTGTCTCAAAGCTTCCAAACCGTTACAGAAAATGAGACAAAATTGAATGAGATTTACTCTGCCTGCAGAATTAATTGATACAACACTTCAATAAGCCTAAATTAGTGAATTGAAATGCTTCATTACTCAACACCCAGCTAAAGCTGGTTTTCCAATTCAATTAAAGCCCAATGCTCTTACTGACTGTGTTCTGGATGCTTACACACTCCCCACATCCCCACCTGCCTTAGAGCCTGGAGGAGACCTGGGGTGCTCTTCCTTGGCAGAATTTAGGATTAAGCTAAATTAAGACAAAACATTATAGCCCACATTTCATTTTTTCATTCACACCATTTGTGCATTGTTCCCATCTTGTTGGCCCACTGAGAGCACTGCTGCTGTTTCAGAAATGTTGCAAGTGCCCGAGGATGATACATGTCTGTGTATCTGTATGTCCATCCAGCCTCCGAGGCGATGGCCCTCAGTCTTCACCCTGCGTTAGGCACTGATTGGGAACAGGGAGCCTGTCACCGTGAACCATAAGCATGCTGCATGGTAGAGAGAGGGCCAACATCTGAGTCAGCCAGACACATTTCTCTTTCCCTAACCCACACCCTTTGGCATGGAAAAATTGCTTCGTGAGAATTGTGGGAAAATAAATGTGCAGTTTGGGATTGAACAGATAAGCACAACAATGCCAGATTGAATTGAAACTACTATCATTTATTTTCCTCTGCACCTTCATCATGAAGACAGAAAGACCGAGCTGCAGCAAATCCTCAAAGAGAGAAGCAGTACTTTAGACGTTTCACTTCCCTCCAGAAGCAAAGACGTGTCAGGCTGCCACCAGGGCTTCTTTACGCAGATGCAGAGGAGAATGTCTCACAGAAAATAATGGGCAATTTCCAATTCAGAAATTGAGTTCAAATACAATTCATCCCAACCTCACAACCAAACTGTATGTTCTTCCTGTATGTTCTTTCTGCCTTTTTAATACTTGAACCACGTGCTTAATCCCCCCTCTATGCTCTTAACCATGACCACAGATATTCCTGAAGAGTGACCGTGTGTCCCGGATGGTCCAGAGCGGAGGCTGCTCGGCCAGTGACTCGCGGGAGGTTTTCAAGAAGCACATTGAGAAGCGTGTCCGTAGCCTGCCGGAGATCGACGGCCTAAGTAAGGAGACAGTGCTCAGCTCCTGGATGGCCAAGTTTGACACAATCTACCGCGGAGAGGATGACCCCAGGAAGCACCAGCAGCGGATGACAGCCAGTGCAGCCTCAGAGCTCATCCTCAGTAAGGACCAGCTCTACGAGATGTTCCAGTCCATCCTGGGCATCAAGAAATTTGAGCACCAGCTCCTCTACAACGCCTGTCAGGTGAGATAAGAGCTTCATCTCATGTCCTTTACCCGACATTTGTCTTAACACTAACACTTTCACTGATGGAGATTTCTCTGTTTCACTCCTTTCTCTATGTCTGAGAGGTGACTTTGAGGTGCAGTGTCAACTTTTAACACCTTTTTGAGGCTTTGATTTGAAGCTTGCTTTCCATTAAATTCCAATGGGTTGAAATGGTAAAAGTGTGCTGTGAAATCAGCCTTACTTTAAACCCCTGGAAAATCCATCCACCTTCCAGGGTTATTAGATGAATAGGCACCTGTCACAGAAAAGCAGTGTTTAGTGTGGGATTGAAAACCCTTTAATCCAAGCAGGAAAGAGGACCAGAATGAATACTGCAAAAAAAATATGACCATTGTGAGATGGAGAGAGAGTGTGGGTGGTGTGAAGGGCACTATGGAGGCAGAACAATAGATGAGTGTGACTACCAAGGTACTGTGCTAACGGCAATCATATTATATCATAGAGAATGGAATGGATAGCTATTGATCATTGTTGAATGGAGAGGGTGGGCTGAGAAGTAGGCAGCCAGAATAATAGGACGATGGTGGCCTTTAAAGAGGGGGTCCACATGTCAGGCATACTGGGTTCAATGGAAGAAGGTGTAGTGAGCCCTTCAGGATGTCTTAAGTCATCATCCAGGCTTTTGTCTGTCCAGGATTAACCATTCAGTTGCCACACACACAGGACGCTGGCCAGGTAGCCTTGCAGTTAAGAGCGTTGGGCCATTAACCAAAAGGTTGCTGGTTTGAATCCCCAAGCCTACTAGGTGACAAATTTGTAGATGTGTCATTGAGCAATGCACTTAAACCTAATTGCTCCTGTTAATCAAATCAATTTGTATTTGTCACATGCGCCGAATACAACAGGTGTAGACGTTACCGTGAAATGTTTACTTACAAGCCTACAATGCAGTTCAAGAAATAGAGTTAAGAAAATATTTACTAAATTAAATAAGAAGTAACACGATAATATAACAATAACGAGGCTATGTGCGGGGGTACAGGTTTGTTCGAGGTAATTTGTACATGTAGGTGGGTGTAAAGTGACTATGCATAGATAATGTAAATAGTCCGGGTGGCCATTTTATTAATTGTTCAGCAGTCTTATTGCTTGGGGCCTTTTGGACCTAGACCTGGTGCTACGGTACCGCTTGCCGTGCGGTAGCAAAGAGAACAATCCATGACTTGGGTGACTGGACATTTTGGACCTTTTTCTATCACCGCCTTTATAAGTCATGGATGGCAGGAGCTTGGCCCCGTTGATGTACTGGGCCGTACGCACTACCCTCTGTAGCGCCTTACGGTCAAATGCCGAGCAGTTGCCATACCAGGCAGTGATGCAACCAGTCAGGATGCCCTTGATGGTGCAGCTGTAAAAAAAAATAATAAATCATGCCAAATCCTTTCAGTGTCCTGAGGGGAAAAGTTGTTGCCGTGCCCTCTTCACGACTGTCTTGGTGTGTTTGGACCATGATAGTTTGTTGGTGATGTGGACACCAAGGAACTTAAAACTCTCGACCTGCTCCACTCAGCCCCGTTGATGTTCATGTCTTTTCCAGCTCCTTTGTCTTGTTCACATTGAGGGAGAGGTTGTTGTCTTGGCACCACACTGCCAGGTCTCTGACCTCCTCCCTTTCTCATCGTTGTCGGCAATCAGGCCTAACACTGTTGTGTCATCAGGAAACTTAATGATGGTGTTGGAGTCGTGCTTGGCAATGCAGTCGTGGGTAAACAGGAAGTACAGGAGGGAACTAAGCACGCACCCCTGAGGTGCCGCAGTGTTGAGGATCAGCGTGGCAGATGTGTTGTTGCCTACCCTTTATACCTGGAGGCGGCCTGTCAGGAAGTCCAGGGTCCAGTTGCAAAGGGAGGTGTTTAGTCCCAGGATCCTTAGCTTAGTCGAGAGATTCGTGGGGCACTATGGTGTTGAACGCTGAGCTGTAGTCAATGAACAGCATTGACAGGAGGGAACTAAGCATGCACCCCTGAGGAGCCCTGCCACATCTGACGAGCGCCAGAGCCGGTGAAGTAGGATTCAATCTTAATCACTCTGGATAAGAGCGTCTGCTAAATTATTAAAATGTAAAAGTTAAAAATGTAGTCTTCAGGCTTAGCCATTGTATTCTCTTTTTAAGACCTAGGTATCATTGTAGTCCAGGCCAAGATTTGAAATTATTTTTCTGATGTTTCTTAATTCAATAATGTGTCCCATCCACGCTCCTGGTTCCAATTAAAAGGCAGGGCCACCCCCTGAACATTAATACTGCTAGTGACTCATCTTCTGGCAGGGACACAGGAAGTCCTGTCAGCTCTATCTGTATCTGCCTCTACCACAGAATGAGACTTGTCAAGCCTGTTGCTGTGGCTTCAACTGACATGATGTTTCTTTTCATGTACATTTTCCATCTCCCCCGAAAGAGTGAAAATGAATGATCTGTTGGATGTGCAAACAGATATCTGCACAGCCTTGCTGTGTGTTACATGGAATTATGTCTGTGCCTTTGCTCTGTTTTCAAGAATATGATTTAGTTTTCCACTGCTGTGGTTTGACGACAAAATTACTGTGAATATCATCACACACACACACACACACACACACACACACACACACACACACACACACACACACACACCACAGTTATGACACATTAAATGAGGCCAGTCCATGCCAGAGCATGCGCTGACCAGCTGGCAAGTGTCTTCACTGACATTTTCAACCTCTCTCTGACTGCCTGTAATACCTAAATGTTTCAAGCAGACCACCAAGAACTCCAAGGTAACCTGCCTAAATGACTACCGCCCTGTAGCACTCACATCTGTGGCCATAAAAAGCTTTGAAATGCTGGTCATGGCTCACATCAACACCATCATCCTGCAGTGGAGGCTCATGGTGTAGCCGGAGGAAAGCTAGCTTATGTCCTCTTCTGGGTACATTGACTTTAATACAAAACCTAGGAGGCTCATGGTTCTCACCCTTTTCCATAGACTTATACAGTAATTGTGACAACTTCCTGAGGACATCCTCCAACCTATCAGAGCTCTTGTAGCATGAACTGACATGTTGTCATCCCAATCAAAGGAGCAGAGAATGACTCTAGTACTGGAAGCATAAGCTACAGCTAGCTAGCACTGGTGAGTAATTGACTCAAAGAGAGAGAAAGGTAACAAATTAATTTATTTCAAAATTAAGAAGCAAGATATAGAGAGAGTGCTATATTTCATAGTATATTTTTAAAAACGTTCACTTACATAGTTAGCATCGAATGCAGCTAGCTATTGTAGCTTACTCAATCACCCGGCATAAACAGAAAGGGATGCTATGTTACCTAGCTAGCTATGGCTATCCAACCCTGGAACTCTTCGAAGTCAAGGTAAGCTTTTGGTTTTCTAAATGTATTTTCACCCGGGCCCGCCGGTGTAACAGCGATTCTGCTAGCTGCTGACTATACACTGTACACTGATTACTAACGTGTTAGTTCTAGTAGCTATGTTGACTACGATGTGACAACAATGTAGGCTGTGTTGTAGTGGTGCGTGGTCATGACGGTTTGGCTTGGAAAGGTTTTTTCACCTGGTCACAGACAGCTGATATGTTGTGCACAAGTCCACAAGCGAAGGGAAAAGTTGAGAGGAGGAGAGCGCGTAGATAGATGAGAGAAGGAATTATATATATAACAAACTGTTTGTATGTGGCTGTTTTGAATGTGAACTGTGTGGGCATGATCAGGGGTGTATTTATTGCACTGATTCTGTTGAAAAACGTTTCTCAAACGGAAGTGGGGATAAATATACCTGAATTTGTCCGATAGAAACTCTTGTTGGACTGATGTTTACACATTAGATCAGCTAGATGCAGGCAAGAGTGTGCAAGACGGTATTGAATGTGTCACTGTCACCTTGATTACTCAAAATGATCTCCATCTGTCAACCTACGTTGTGAACTTTCCTTCCTAGGCTAGGTTGTAGCAACCTCATGATGGGTACAGGGAAAATGTGAGTATCATGTAGTAGCCTAAGCCTATTGCTGTTACATTGAACTGGGTGAACGGAGTATGAATGACAGTCATCCAAGATGCTGCAATAGAAATAAGACCATGTTAATCCTCCCTCATCTTAAATGGCACCGACTGCCACTGCATCCCAGACACCCTGAACCCGCTCTAATTCACATAGCGCCCCAACAGATCCACAGATGATGCAATCTCTATTGCACTCCACACTGCCCTTTACCACCTGGACAAAACGAACACCTATGTGATAATGCTGTTCATTGGCTGTTGCTCAGCATTTAACACCATAGTGCCCTCCTAGCTCATCACTAAGCTAAGGACCCCGGGACTAACCACCTCCCTCTGCAACTGGATCCTGGACTTCCTGACGGGCCACACCCAGGTGGTGAGGGTAGGCAACACCACATCTGCCGTGCTGACCCTCAACACAGGTGCCCCTCAGCGGTGTGTGCTTAGTCCACTCCTTTACTCCCTTTTCACCCATGACTGTGTGGCCACGCACGGCTCCATTACCATCATTAAGTTTGCAGATGACTCGATGGTGGTATGCCTGATCACCGATGACGATGAGACTACAGGGAGGAGGTCAGAGACCTGGCAATGTGGTGCCAGGACAACAATCTCTCCCTCAATGTTAGCAGGACAAAGGAGCTGTTCGTGGACTACAGGAGATGAATGGTCGAGCATGTCCACATCGACGGAGCTGTAGTGGAGCAGGTTGAGAGCTTCAAGTACCTCGGGGTCTACATCATTAAGGAATGGTCTACACACCCCAATCATGGGCCACACACACCAAGACAGTCAAGATAAACGCCTCTTCCCTCTCAGGAGGCTGAAAAGATTCAGTATGGGCCCTCAGATCCTCAAAAAGTTATACAGCTGCACCATTGAGAGTATCTTGACTGGCTGCATCATCACAAGGTGCTACAGACAGTGGTGTGTATGGCCCAGCAAATCACTGGGGCCGAGCTCCCTGCCACCCAGGACCTGTATACCAGGTAGTGTCAGAGGAAGGCCCTAAAAATTGTCAATGACTCCAGACACCCATGTCATAGACTGTTCTCTCTGCTACCAGACGGCAAGCGGTACCGATGCACCAAGTCTGGAACCAACAGGACCCTGAACAGCTTCTACCTCCAAGACATACGACTGCTAAATAGTTAGTCCAGGTAGCTAGTGGTTAAGTATTTAACTATCTGCATTGACCCTTTTTGCACTGTCTTTTGACACATCACATGTGCTGCTACTACTGTTTATTATCTATCCTGTTTCCTAGTCACTTTATCCCTACCTATATATACAGTGCCCACCACTAATATTGGCACCCTTGGTAAATACAGTTGAAGTCGGAAGTTTACATACACTTAGGTTGGAGTCATTAAAACTTGTTTTCCAACCACTCCCAAAATTTATTGTAAACAAACTATAGTTTTGGCAAGTCAGTTAGGACATATACTTTATGCATGACACAAGTAAATGTTCCAACAATTGTTTACAGACAGATTATTTCACTTATAATTCACTGTATCACAATTCCAGTTGGTCAGAAGTTTAAATACACTAAGTTGACTGCCTTTAAACAGCTTGGAAAATTCCAGAAAACGATGTCATGGCTTTAGAAGCGTCTGATAGGCTAATTGACATAATTTGAGTCAATTGGGGGTGTGTACCTGTGGATGTATGTAACGGTCGTCTGATGAAGGATCGGACCAAAGCGCAGTGTGGTAAGTGTTCATGATTTTTATTAACACTGAACACTAGAACAAAATAACAAAGTGAGAAACGAAACCGAAACAGTCCTGTCAGGTGCAGAACACTAAACAAATAACTACCCACAAACACAGGTGGGAAAAGGCTACCTAAGTATGGTTCCCAATCAGAGACAACGACAGACAGCTGTCCCTGATTGAGAACCATACCCGGCCAAAACAAAGAAATACCAAAACATTGGAAAATGAACATAGAATGCCCACCCAAATCACACCCTGACCAAACCAAAATAGAGACATAAAAAGCTCTCTAAGGTCAGGGCGTGACAATGTATTTCAAGGCCTACCTTCAAACTCGGTGCCTCTTTGCTTGACATCATGGGAAAATGAAAAGAAATCAGCCAAGAACTCAGAAAAAATGGTAGACCTCCACAAGTCTGGTTCATCCTTGGGAGCAATTTCCAAACGCCTGAAGGTACCACCTTCATCCGTACAAACAGTAGTACGCAAGTATAAACACCATGGGACCACGCAGCCGTCATACCACTCAGGAAGGAGAGGAAAAAGGGGTAGGTTTGCAAGCCGAAGAACACCATCCCAACAGTGAAGCACGGGGGTGGCAGAATCATGTTGTGGGTGTGTGTTGCTGCAGGAGGGACTGGTGCACTTCACAATATAGATGGCATCATGAGGAATTTAAAATTATGTGGATATATTGAAGTAACATCTCAAGACATCAGTCAGGAAGTTAAAGCTTGGTTGCAAATGGGTCTTCCAAATGGACAATGAATTGTGAAAAACTGAGTTTAAATGTATTTGGCTAAGGTGTATGTAAGCTTCCGACTTCAACTGTATGAGCAAAACAGGATGTAAAAAAACATCTCTATTGTTTATCCTCTTGGTCTTTCTTTGAAAATATTCACAAAAATCTAACTTTAATTAAAAGTAAAATAATTGAAAGAAAAAAGAAATTCTTAACATAAAATAAATATTTTTCTAAAATATAGGTTTTTATTATTGTCACCCCATTCAATACTGTGTGCAACCTCCCTTTGCCAAGATAACAGCTCTGAGTCTTCTCCTATAATGCGTAATGAGGTTGGAGAACACATGGCAAGGGACCTGAGACCATTCATCAATACAGATTCTCTCTATGCTTGTGGACTGTCCTCTTCAGCTCATCCCACAGGTTTTCTATGGGGTTTAGGCCAGGAGACTGGGATGGCCATGGCAAAACCTTGATTATGTGGTCAGAGAACCATTTTTGTGTTGATTTTGAGGTGTGCTTTGGTTCATTGTCCTGCTGGAAGATCCAACCTTGGCCCAGTTTAAGCTTCCTAGCAGAGGCAGTCAGGTTTTGATTTAATATCTGCTGGTACTTGATGGAATCCATGATACTATGTTTCCTAACAAGTTGTCCAGGGCCTTTGGAAGAAAGACAGGCCCACAACATAAAAGATCCACCACCATACTTCACAGTGGGATGAGGTACTTTTCTGCATGGCTAACTTTCTGTCTACGCCGAATCAACTTCTGGTGTTTGTTTTCAAAAGCTCTATTTTGGTCTCATCTGACCATAGAACCCAGTCCCATTGAATGTTCCAGTAATACTTGGCAAAAACTGTAGGTGCTTGGGTTTGTTGTTTGATGACAGCAAAGGCGTTTTCATGGCAACCCTCCCAAACAACTTGTGGTTACGTAGGTGGCGTCTGATCTGGAGTTCTGGAGACTTTCTGATCCCAAGACCCAACTAACGTCTGCAATTCTCCAGCTGTGATCCTTGGACATTTTTTAGCCACTCTAACCATCCTCCTCACTGTGCGTAGGGTCAATATAGACACACGTCCTCTTCCAGGCCAACTGTTAACATCTCCAGTTCCTTTAAACCTCTTAATTATTGCCCTGATAGTGGAAATGGGCATTTTCAACCGTTGAGCTATTTTCTCATAGCCATTTCCTGGTTTGTGCAGCTCAACAACCTTTTGTCGCACATCATTACTGTATTCTCTGGTCTTTCCCATTGTGATGGATGACTATGGGAATTTGGCCTGTATGTCACCTCATATTTATACCCCAGTGAATGGTTTAAAGTCATGGTTTAACACTTAAGTATTCCTAATCACTCAGGTGAACTTAAAACGTAAAATATGCATGGAAATATACTTCAGTTAGATTTACTTCTAGGGGTGTTTTGGAGAATTTAATTTTTTAATTTTTAAAAAATGTACTTCACATTTATTTATTTTTACTTCATTTTACTTCAATTAAAGGTTAGATTTTTTTGTGAGTATTTGGAATAAAACACCAAGAGGATAAACAGCAAATATATATCTTTTTTACAGACCGTTTTGCTCATGTTTACCAAGGATGCCAATTTAAGTGGCATCCTTGGTAAAGGGCACTGTACATATCTACCTCAATTACCTCATAGCCCTGCACATCGACTCACTTCTGGTACCCCGTGTAAATAGCCAAGTTATCATTACTCATTGCATATTTATTCCTAGTGTTATAATTGTTCTATTGTTCAAATACTTTTCCTTTTCCTCTCTGCACTGTTAGTCTACACCTGTTATTTATGAAGCAAGTGACAAATAACATGCTTTTTGCTTTGAGTGTCAGATTGAGCGTTTGAAGAACAGAACAGCTGTAATCCGTGTCCCTACTCGGGTACCTGTCATCATGTACCTTTGTGAGTTGGAAGCTTTTGAAGGAGATTGAGATACAGATGGTTCCCTCCTATCACATTTTGTAGCAAGCTGTTGTTGCACTTATTTTTTTATTTTACCTTTATTTAACTAGGAAAGTCAGTTAATAACAAATTCTTATTTTAATGACAGCCTTGGAACAGTGGGTTAACTGCCTGTTCAGGGGCAGAATGACAGATTTGTACCTTGTCAGCTCGGGGGTTTGAACTTGCAACCTTCCGGTTACTAGTCCAACACTAGTAACTAGTAACCACTAGGCTACCCTGCCGCCCCAAGATGACTTGTGGTTGAATTCTGGGGATTGCAGTGTAAGAATGGTGCAAAGGGGGCTGATGGATTTCCAGTTGATAATGTGGGTAATAGTGTGCATTTTATGTTGTTTTACCTTTGTGTGTGTGTGTGTGTGTGTGTGTGTGTGTGTGTGTGTGTGTGTGTGTGTGTGTGTGTGTGTGTGTGTGTGTGTGTGACCTCTGCAAACTGAAGACTAAATCATGACTATGTAAACATTTCTGTGAATAAACAACCTCAGTGACTAAATTAAAATCAGAGCATATTGTCTTCTGATGAATATGTTTTAGCCTGTAATGATGATTTGAGTTAAGGAATAAATAGAATTTCAGCCCTGTTTGGCAGATGCGTGACTTGACCTAGGTGTGGGTGGACAGAGTGGGTCTTCTTCCTTTTCACCAGATGGGGTTTGGAGTTATGGATGTGGTCGTGCCGACCGCCTGCCGCTTTTATAGTTCTAATAGTTCTTCCTGGCTGTATGTAATAAGACTTAAGATTTCCTGGGTTAACAATGTAAGAAATAATACATAAAAAAACCAAATACTGCATAGTTTCCTAAGAACGTGAATCGAGGCGACCATCTCTGTCGGCGCCAGCTCTCACCCCCTCCCTTCCACAAAGATGTAGTTCAGTACTTTTCCATTACACAGTTGGAAAAAGGTTTCTCCATGCTCCTCCGTGCATATCACAGGACATCTTATCAGTCAGGAGAGGTCTTGAGTTATTGGGAGTATTCTCACAGTCCACTGCAGTCCACTAAATAATTACACTTCTCATACAAAGAGCTTGAACCTTACACTAATTTAGATTTCTAAGGCTATATAAAACAATCTATTCATACTAAGAGGATATAATGATATAAAACAGTAAGAATATAAAACAGTAATTTGCAATCTATCAATACAAAAGCTCTGGAGAATCCAGCTCTAGTGAGGCGGATCATTTGCCTTGATCTCTGCTCCCAGAACACAAACACACACCTTCTGGTTGCCAGTTCATCTCCCTCTTGCCATTGTCTGTTAACATTCTGGCTATTGGTCTCTCTAACTTCAAGGATACATATGCCCTATATAAACACTCTCCGTTAAGTCTGTAGAATCAGTTAAAGAGATTCTCTGGTACTTTTGTCATCTTTATTAGTTCTGAAAGTAGAGCTCACAAGCCAAAAGGGGTTCTCTCTCTCAATCTGCATCTTGCTAGTTCTCACTCAAATGGCGAGGGGCTAACATTCATTGGCTGAAACTTGAATTGCTAGGGGGCTGACCCACGTGGGGGGGAAATGTAGGGCGCTGCGCAGCTTCCTGTAAACAGTCACTTTCAAACTATGGATTTCGTGGCTAATTAAGATAAGGCTGTAATTCTGATCATAGATTATGCATGTATGAACTATAGATTGACACATCCAGCCCGAAGCGGGAGGTTTCAAAAATACTTACTAGTTGCCAAAGTTCCGGAGCATGTCTTTAAGTATTAAACAACATAAAAGCGTCAATGCAAACAGTTGTATTTTTCCCCGAAAAAATTGCCTGCTTGAGCACACAGAATGTTTTAGAAGTCTGTCAGAAGTCCCTTTTGATCAGTTATTTTCCAGTTCAGGTGGAACAGAAAAACAACAGCCGTCATCAATGAGTCTTGTTCTCTGTGTTAGATGTATAAAACCTTTTACTCTGTCAAATCACTTACTGTACACCTCATTGAATATGGATGAGAGAGATCAAATCCAAAGAAAAGATTTATAGTTTTTGTATCATAAACAAGGCCATCAACACAACGATTTGAAAGCCCTCCGTTCTATGCATACATTTGCTGCTATTACAGAATGGGGAAGTAATATATCCTCAATTTTCATCAAAGACCTTGCTGCTATTGTACTGCAAACAGATGTCTGTCTGAAAGCTTTGAAGTAGATCTCAATGCTGGACTTTTGATTTGGTGTAGTCTGTATGGTGTGTTGCTATGCTCACTGTGTGTGTGTGTTTATTTGTTTATGGAACCTTTCTGCCGTCAGTCACACACACACACACACACCATGCCCTTTGTCTGCTCATTTGTGCTACCATGGTGACAGTAAACATGGCTACCTTTATTTCCCCTCTCCCCCTCCTCCCCTGGCAGCCGTTGTCATCCTGTATATATTAAACCAGACAGGCCGGAAAGGTTTTCCCCTAATCACATATCAGAGTTTGGCTTTGAATCTATCAATCGGAGGGGACTGCAATTTATTGAAACAATTAAAAGACTGAGGAGAGGAGAGCAAAGGAGAGGAGACGAGAGGAGACTGTTTGGAATAGGTAGAGGAGATAGTATTTAGTGAATCACAAAATCCTGCAAACCCATCCTTTTAGTCCGTTACCTCTGGCCAAAATTCCCAGTAGCTGAACACCTGTGTGTTATGACATTTAATCTCATCTGTAGAGAGTTGATCTACAAAAGAGCCTGAAGCCTCATGTAAGGTATCTCGTTACACAGGACAGCACTGTAGTATCACAGTGGAAGTGTGCCCGGAGTACATAGGATTAAACATTGATCAGACACTTATGCACTCTGCGTTTTTGTGTGTCTGGTTTTACTATCCTTGTGGGGACCAGATTTCCTCACAAGAAAAAAGGCTATTTTAGGCTTAGGGGTTAGCATTATAATAATATTTAGGGTTTGGGGTTAGGGTTGAGGTTAGGTTTAGGTTAACGATTAGGGAAAATAGGATTTTGAATGTGAATCAATTGTTTGGTCCCCACAATGATAGTAAAACAAAGTTGTGTGTGTATGCTTGTGTTTTTCTTTAAAAAGTGGAAAACAGAAGGGAACAAGCAGATTAGGAGGACTGTACCCTTGACAACGGTATCAGACAGTGCCACACTTGACCCTAAACTCAATCAAGCCAGTGCAATTGTCCTGGGATCTAAACTCAATCAACCCTACGATCCTGATATGTGGCCAAAATATTAATTTTATGGAGCGTCGTGGTGGACAAGTGAGTTTCAGAGGGAACGTCTCCCTGACCCTTATCCTCAACCCTCCCAGCTCTGCCTCACTCTGCCTGTATTTACGCTATAGCTGTTCACCCCCTATGAATGTTTTCATATAAGGATGAGTTATCTGCCGCCTGGAGTGCTTAATGATGGAGTGACCGGTGCCTCAGACTCAGAGGCTCCACGCTCTAGTGAGTGATTGAAAAAGATAGATAGTTCATCATGCTACTCAGTGGACAGAATACACTATCGATTGCCACTCAGCACAACAACAGCACAGCTTCTACAGTTACAACAACATGATGAAGATTGATACTAAAGATCACAGACACAAGCTGACTGGCTGGCTGTGTCTGAATATCCATACTAGCGTACTACATACTTAAACTGCATACTATGTAGTCATCGTCGCATACTATTTAGCATGTACCATTTAGTAAAAAGTATGCAGTATGCCACTGGCTGAGTAGGGGAGGTGAGGCCGAGTGCGGGTGGATTTTTCCAAATTCAACAGAAATGCATCGCATTAACCAATCTGATAATAGCTCAGTTCCAATTTGATTAATTACTCTAAACGTTGAATAGAATAGGAACCACCGGTCCTGGCAACCATCATTACGCGCATCTGGCATCAAATATTACGCGGTCTACTCTACATGATTAGGCTCACCTGGACTCCATTTTCTCTCTCATTACCTCCCCTATATCTGCCACTCCGTTAGATCTATTCCCCAGGCAGTAATAATGTTGTTCCATGTCCATACGTTACACTTGTGTCTTGCGGTGTGCTCTGGTACGTTTATTATTATACTCACTACCTGCACTTGCTTCCCGTCTCCCAGCATCGTCGTGACAGAAGCCCATACAGCCCATCTATCCTATTTAAAAAGGACTGAAGACAGAAACAAGTTTGGTTCAATTTCAACATATTTATTAGTGAAACCAAAGTGCTGTAAAAAAAAAAAAAAAAAAACTTATGTTTTCAAAGATGTGATCATTTTAATGAGAACAAAAATGACTTTGCCTACATTTGAACACCACCGCAGAAGCTTCGCTATTCGGTATCTTCCCAATTAAGTAGCCTAGTTTTGTTGTTGTTGTTTTGTTGTTGTTGCTGAACATTCGAGACGTGTAGTCCACTTGTCATTCCAATCTCCTTTGCATTAGCGTAGCCTCTTCTGTAGCCTGTCAACTATGTGTCTGTCTATCCCTGTTCTCTCCTCTCTGCACAGACCATACAAACGCTCCACACCGCGTGGCCGCGGCCACTCTAATCTGGTGGTCCCAGCGCGCACGACCCACGTGGAGTTCCAGGTCACCGGTAGCCTCTGGAACTGCCGATCTGCGGCCAACAAGGCAGAGTTCATCTCAGCCTATGCCTCCCTCCAGTCCCTCGACTTCTTGGCACTGACGGAAACATGGATCACCACAGATAACACTGCTACTCCTACTGCTCTCTCTTCGTCCGCCCACGTGTTCTCGCACACCCCGAGAGCTTCTGGTCAGCGGGGTGGTGGCACCGGGATCCTCATCTCTCCCAAGTGGTCATTCTCTCTTTCTCCCCTTACCCATCTGTCTATCGCCTCCTTTGAATTCCATGCTGTCACAGTTACCAGCCCTTTCAAGCTTAACATCCTTATCATTTATCGCCCTCCAGGTTCCCTCGGAGAGTTCATCAATGAGCTTGATGCCTTGATAAGCTCCTTTCCTGAGGACGGCTCACCTCTCACAGTTCTGGGCGACTTTAACCTCCCCACGTCTACCTTTGACTCATTCCTCTCTGCCTCCTTCTTTCCACTACTCTCCTCTTTTGACCTCACCCTCTCACCTTCCCCCTCTACTCACAAGGCAGACAATACGCTCGACCTCATCTTTACTAGATGCTGTTCTTCCACTAACCTCACTGCAACTCCCCTCCAAGTCTTCGACCACTACCTTGTATCCTTTTCCCTCTTGCTCTCATCCAACACTTCCCACACTGCCCCTACTCGGATGGTATCGCGCCGTCCCAATCTTCGCTCTCTCTCCCCCGCTACTCTCTCCTCTTCCATCCTATCATCTCTTCCCTCTGCTCAAACCTTCTCCAACCTATCTCCTGATTCTGCCTCCTCAACCCTCCTCTCCTCCCTTTCTGCATCCCTTGATTCTCTATGTCCCCTATCCTCCAGGCCGGCTCGGTCCTCCCCTCCTGCTCCGTGGCTCGACGACTCATTGCGAGCTCACAGAACAGGGCTGGCTCCGGGCAGCCGAGCGGAAATGGAGGAAAACTCGCCTCCCCGCGGACCTGGCATCCTTTCACTCCCTCCTCTCTACATTTTCCTCTTCTGTCTCTGCTGCTAAAGCCACTTTCTACCACTCTAAAGTCCAAGCATCTGCCTCTAACCCTAGGAAGCTCTTTGCCACCTTCTCCTCCCTCCTGAATCCTCCTCCCCCTCCCCCCCCCCCTCCTCCCTCTCTGCAGATGACTTCGTCAACCATTTTGAAAAGAAGGTCGACGACATCCAATCCTCGTTTGCTAAGTCAAACGACACCGCTGGTTCTGCTCACACTGCCCTACCCTGTGCTCTGACCTCTTTCTCCCCTCTCTCTCCAGATGAAATCTCGCGTCTTGTGACGGCCGGCCGCCCAACAACCTGCCCGCTTGACCCTATTCCCTCCTCTCTTCTCCAGACCATTTCCGGAGACCTTCTCCCTTACCTCACCTCGCTCATCAACTCATCCCTGACCGCTGGCTACGTCCCTTCTGTCTTCAAGAGAGCGAGAGTTGCACCCCTTCTGAAAAAACCTACACTCGATCCCTCCGATGTCAACAACTACAGACCAGTATCCCTTCTTTCTTTTCTCTCCAAAACTCTTGAACGTGCCGTCCTTGGCCAGCTCTCCCGCTATCTCTCTCAGAATGACCTTCTTGATCCAAATCAGTCAGGTTTCAAGACTAGTCATTCAACTGAGACTGCTCTTCTCTGTATCACGGAGGCCCTCCGCACTGCTAAAGCTAACTCTCTCTCCTCTGCTCTCATCCTTCTAGACCTATCGGCTGCCTTCGATACTGTGAACCATCAGATCCTCCTCTCCACCCTCTCCGAGTTGGGCATCTCCGGCGCGGCCCACGCTTGGATTGCGTCCTACCTGACAGGTCGCTCCTACCAGGTGGCGTGGCGAGAATCTGTCTCCTCACCACGCGCTCTCACCACTGGCGTCCCCAGGGCTCTGTTCTAGGCCCTCTCCTATTCTCGCTATACACCAAGTCACTTGGCTCTGTCATAACCTCACATGGTCTCTCCTATCATTGCTATGCAGATGACACACAATTAATCTTCTCCTTTCCCCCTTCTGATGACCAGGTGGCGAATCGCATCTCTGCATGTCTGGCAGACATATCAGTGTGGATGACGGATCACCACCTCAAGCTGAACCTCGGCAAGACGGAGCTGCTCTTCCTCCCGGGGAAGGACTGCCCGTTCCATGATCTCGCCATCACGGTTGACAACTCCATTGTGTCCTCCTCCCAGAGCGCTAAGAACCTTGGCGTGATCCTGGACAACACCCTGTCGTTCTCAACTAACATCAAGGCGGTGGCCCGTTCTTGTAGGTTCATGCTCTACAACATCCGCAGAGTACGACCCTGCCTCACACAGGAAGCAGCGCAGGTCCTAATCCAGGCACTTGTCATCTCCCGTCTGGATTACTGCAACTCGCTGTTGGCTGGGCTCCCTGCCTGTGCCATTAAACCCCTACAACTCATCCAGAACGCCGCAGCCCGTCTGGTGTTCAACCTTCCCAAGTTCTCTCACGTCACCCCGCTCCTCCGCTCCCTCCACTGGCTTCCAGTTGAAGCTCGCATCCGCTACAAGACCATGGTGCTTGCCTACGGAGCTGTGAGGGGAACGGCACCTCAGTACCTCCAGGCTCTGATCAGGCCCTACACCCAAACAAGGGCACTGCGTTCATCCACCTCTGGCCTGCTCGCCTCCCTACCACTGAGGAAGTACAGTTCCCGCGCAGCCTAGTCAAAACTGTTCGCTGCTCTGGCCCCCCAATGGTGGAACAAACTCCCTCACGACGCCAGGACAGCGGAGTCAATCACCACCTTCCGGAGACACCTGAAACCCCACCTCTTTCAGGAATACCTAGGATAGGATAAAGTAATCCTTGTCACCCCCTTAAAAGATTTAGATGCACTATTGTAAAGTGGCTGTTCCACTGGATGTCTTAAGGTGAACGCACCAATTTGTAAGTCGCTCTGGATAAGAGCGTCTGCTAAATGACTTAAATGTAATGTAAATGTTGTTTGGCTATTTGAAGAGAACAAGGGTCTATCATTTGCAACCCACATTTTCCAATGCATTGTGGAAAAGTATGCATCCAATTCTACTAGATGAAGAGCCAAAATGAGTATAACATTCTGGCGTTTAAACCATACTTGATTTTCGAATACTGAGAATGCATCATGCGAGATTGCTTTGTTTCCCATTATTTGTTGATTTCTGTAGCTCGTCCCCCCCCATATCTAATTGATCATCTCTTGTTAAAGCCCAAAATAGTATGACATCTTGGCGTTTTAAAGTAGATTCGATTTTCACATACTGACTGACTGACAGGCAGGCACACACAGACAGGGATCATCAGTGCCTAACCCAATGGGGATGTGGGATCTACTAAATTAAGAGGGCATGGAAGACAATATACTGTTACGCAGTGTGTCAAATGAGATGACTCGTCTTGCCACTCTGTAGGGGACACTTAGGTTTGAGGTAGAAGGAACTTCTAGGTAGAGTCTGCTCTTTGCATCCTGGGCTGAAACCGTTTTAGGTAGGGCTTTGATCACTGGCCGGGATTGAGACTTGGGATTAATTACTTTGGAATCTCATCCTGTAATGTAAAGAGGACAGATTGGCCCCATTTTGACCCCACACACATCCCATACATACTTGACTGTGTGTCTGTCGGCTGCCCAAGCCGTGTGTGTGTGTGTGTGTGTGTGTGTTCTCTCTCAAACACAACAGGAATGTAAAGCTTGTGGTAGGCCTGATCACAGACAACGACGAGATAGCCTATAGGGAGGCCTGGCCGGGTGGTGCCAGAAGAACAACCTATCCCTTAACATAATCAAGACAGAGGAGATGATTGTGGACTACAGGAAAAGGAGGACCGAGCACGTCCCCATTCTCATCGATGGGGCTGTAGTGGAGCAGGTTGAGAGCTTCAAGTTCCTTCGTGTCCACATCACCAACAAACTAGAATGGTCCAAACACACCAAGACAGTCGTGAAGAGGGCACAACAAAGCCTATTCCCCATCAGGAAACTAAAAAGATTTGGCATGGGTCCTCAGATCCTCAAAAGGTTCTACAGCTGCAACATCAAGAGTATCCTTACTGGTTGCATCACTGCCTAGTATGGCAACTGTTCGGCCTCCGAACGAGCACTTCAGAGGGTAGTGCGTACGGCCCAGTACATCACTGGGGCTAAGCTGCCTCCCATCCAGGACCTCATCAGAGGAAGGCCCTAAAAATTCTCAACGACCCCACACACCTCAGTCATAGAATGTTCTCTCTCCTACTGCATGGCAAGCGGTACCGGAGCACCAAGTCTAGGACCAAATGGCTTCTCAACAGTAATTAAATGGCTACCCAGACTATTTGCGTTGTCCCCCCAACCCCTCTTTTACGCTACTGCTACTCTCTGTTTATCATATATGCATAGCCACTTTAACCATACCTACATGTACATACTACCTCAATTAGCCCGACTAACCAGTGCCCGTATATAGACTCGCTACTGTATATAGCCTCGCTACTGTTATTTTTCACTGTCTTATTACTGTTGTATTATTCTTTACGTATCTATCGTTCACTAAATACCATTTATTTTAACTTAAAAATCACACTGTTGGTTGGGGTCTGTAAGTAAGCATTTCACTGTAAGGTCTACACCTGTTGTATTCGGCGCACGTGATAAATAAACATTGATTTGAGTTGGTGGTAGCAGCAGGGGTGGGTGTTCAGCAACATGTTAATGCAGCAGTCAGAAAATGCAATGGCAAGAGAGGGCTGAGAGGGTAACACAGAGACAGGGAGAGGGAAGGTAGGAGATACGGAGAGAGAAACATATAGGTAGTCTTTTGGCGAGAGGGAGAGAACAGGGACATTCTGTGCTATAATTCAGAGGATGAAAAACAGAAATTAAGAGAGAGAATGGTGTGAATGGAGAGAGATCATCTTTTGATTCACCAATACCCACCTACACACACAGACACACACACAATGCATGGTGGCAAATCTCACAATCTTCATCCTGACATCTGTATCATTAAACGAAGATGGGTTCCCGGTCTTCCTGGAGGCTACAGAGGGAGGGGAGAAGGTGAAGTCATGTTGAAGAGTTGTATTCTAGACAGGGCGACTGTGTTGAGATGGATGGCCATGGGAGAGCGTGCATTTATTCCAGACACATTCATACTAACACAATACTCTCAAACACACACTGATAAACACTGTTAGATACAGTACATATGGTGTGGCAATCAGGTGCACAGCTTTTGGCCAGTGGAGATTAAGCAGATTTAATTCATCTAATTATAGTTGGCATTGCTTACATCAGATCTGATTCTATTATGACAGGGATTTCTCTTTCTGATTACTGTTCGGGTGTAATGCAGAAAAGTATCTCTGTCTGAGTGTGTGTGTTATGACAACTGTAGGCTTCTCATCCACCCTCTCCCTTGTTTCTCATCCCTCTCTGAGTGTTGCTGTGAAGAATGCCTCAGTGCCCTGTCAGAGGGTGGAGAGGGCGTATGTAGCGTGGGCAGAGATAATCTAGTGGACAGGGCACCTGCTTGGCACAGGGCATACAACTCTGACAGAGGGGAATGCCAGCCCTGGGAATTTGGGTGTGTCTGGCCGTTTGGGTGTTGAAATTAGCTTTCTGCTATTCTGTGTGTGCTCGTTCGTTGGAGTGTTTTGCTCGTGTATTATCTACAGGGAGTGTAGAAGAAACGGTTGGTGTGTAGGACAGTTCTGTAGACACCAGCTGGAGACAGGGATGGAGACATTACAGCCCTGCTCCTGTGCAGATGGCTTACTGACCAACACACACACTGTTACTAGTACTGTACATTGTGTGTGTGTGTGTGTGTGTGTGTGTGTGTGTGTGTGTGTTCTGCCCATCCCACTTGAAGAGCCCCAACAATGCCTCTGAACAGACTGGGGGATTATATTAGCATACACTATAGAGATCTTGTTGCATATCTGTGTGTGTGTGTGGTGATGCACATGTGGTCTTGAACACGTCTGTGTATGTGTTGTGGTATATGTGTTATACCACGGCATTGTTCCATACTCGTTTCTGATTGGCTAGAAGCGCATTCTAGAGTGGGAATGTGGTGAGTAATGAGCATGAATGTCTCCGGTCTGTCAACGTTGCAGTCATGACGCAAATGGTGCTATGCTGTCATCCTCCTACATGTTTCTCATTTGACCAGCTGTTTTCAGCAACTGGTATTGTTGACCTCAGTTGTCATATTGCCAGATATGCTAGCAACAAACTATTTAGCTAGCTTCTAGCCTAGTGTTTGATATTACATTTACATTACATTTAAGTCATTTAGCAGACGCTCTTATCCAGAGCGACTTACAAATTGGTGCGTTCACCTTATGACATCCAGTGGAACAGCCACTTTACAATAGTGCATCTAAATCTTTTAAGGGGGGTGAGAAGGATTACTTTATCCTATCCTAGGTATTCCTTAAAGAGGAGGGGTTTCAGGTGTCTCCGGAAGGTGGTGATTGACTCCGCTGTCCTGGCGTCGTGAGGGAGTTTGTTCCACCATTGGGGGGCCAGAGCAGCGAACAGTTTTGACTGGGCTGAGCGGGAACTGTACTTCCTCAGTGGTAGGGAGGCGAGCAGGCCAGAGGTGGATGAACGCAGTGCCCTTGTTTGGGTGTAGGGCCTGATCAGAGCCTGGAGGTACTGAGGTGCCGTTCCCCTCACAGCTCCGTAGGCAAGCACCATGGTCTTGTAGCGGATGCGAGCTTCAACTGGAAGCCAGTGGAGGGAGCGGAGGAGCGGGGTGACGTGAGAGAACTTGGGAAGGTTGAACACCAGACGGGCTGCGGCGTTCTGGATGAGTTGTAGGGGTTTAATGGCACAGGCAGGGAGCCCAGCCAACAGCGAGTTGCAGTAATCCAGACGGGAGATGACAAGAGCCTGGATTAGGACCTGCGCCGCTTCCTGTGTGAGGCAGGGTCGTACTCTGCGGATGTTGTAGAGCATGAACCTACAGGAACGGGCCACCGCCTTGATGTTAGTTGAGAACGACAGGGTGTTGTCCAGGATCACGCCAAGGTTCTTAGCGCTCTGGGAGGAGGACACAATGGAGTTGTCAACCGTGATGGCGAGATCATGGAACGGGCAGTCCTTCCCGGGAGGAAGAGCAGCTCCGTCTTGCCGAGGTTCAGCTTGAGGTGGTGATCCGTCATCCACACTGATATGTCTGCCAGACATGCAGAGATGCGATTCGCCACCTGGTCATCAGAAGGGGGAAAGGAGAAGATTAATTGTGTGTCGTCTGCATAGCAATGATAGGAGAGACCATGTGAGGTTATGACAGAGCCAAGTGACTTGGTGTATAGCGAGAATAGGAGAGGGCATAGAACAGAGCCCTGGGGGACGCCAGTGGTGAGAGCGCGTGGTGAGGAGACAGATTCTCGCCACGCCACCTGGTAGGAGCGACCTGTCAGGTAGGACGCAATCCAAGCGTGGGCCGCGCCGGAGATGCCCAACTCAGAGAGGGTGGAGAGGAGGATCTGATGGTTCACAGTATCGAAGGCAGCCGATAGGTCTAGAAGGATGAGAGCAGAGGAGAGAGAGTTAGCTTTAGCAGTGCGGAGCGCCTCCGTGATACAGAGAAGAGCAGTCTCAGTTGAATGACTAGTCTTGAAACCTGACATTCATGAGTGCATATATTTTCATACTGGTTCCCCATAACCTTAGCGTTAGAAGCGACATGCTTTACCAACTCAGCCACATGGGACTATACAAACACGATATTGCTTCAAAAAATGTTAAACTATCGTTTTGATAGCATGGATGGTCAGTCCTTGGATCCATAGCTCTGTTTTTGAACTTGAAAGTGGTTGTATTTCTCCAGCCCCATTCCTCAGCTTTTTACCGAAACATTGTTTCAACTGCTGACTCCCCCTTTAACATAGGAACACAATCATTTGACAGTGGTTGAATATCGATCATCTTTCCCACCGGAGGGGAAGTGATGGAATTCAAATGGAAATGATATTGATTCCAGCTCATCACTTTAGTGGGGTTTACAAGTACGATGCAAGTCGCTCCATGTTGATACATTCATATATTACTACAGACAATGATCCTTTTGAAAATCATTCCCAAGGATGATGAGGTAATACTATGTCATCACCATTAGTCTATGCTCATGGGCATCACAAAGGCTAGTAATGGAGATTGTGTGTAAGGCCTATGTCACCTCTAAGGCGACAGTAAACGCTGTATGTCAGGCTTATGTCATGATGAAATCTTCTCTCATTGTGTTCGTTTCCAGCTTGATAACCCAGACGAGCAGGCTGCACAGATCAGGAGAGAACTGGACGGACGACTGCAGATGGCTGATCAGATCGCCAGGGTAAGACACCACTACCTGAAAGTAAAGTAGAGAATTAGACACCAACCCACCCCTCTTAAATCACCTCACCAGAGCTGTAACAGATACTGTAGAGGGCAGTAGGCCTAAGGCCTATACACTAAGTAGTAGACGTACTACAGTGTGTGTGTGTTGTGAACCGTAGACTCTCACATGAGCAAAACAGCCTCAATAATGTAAAAACAGAGGTAGACTCAGGGCAGGAGTACGCATGAATAAACATCCTCATAAAAAAATACTGTACACTTTATGGTCGTAGACTTCACTATGGACGTGTGTGTGATCGTGTGCCTGCGTGTGTATGTCCCTGTGCGTATGCCTGCGTGCGTCTGTCTAACAGGGCGGCAAGTTTCCCAAGTTTGTGTCCAAAGAGATGGAGGCCATGTTCATAGAGGAGCTGAGATCCTCAGTGAACCTGCTGATGGCTAACCTGGAGAGCATGCCCGTGTCCAAGGGAGGAGAGTTCAAACTGCAGAAGCTCAAACGAGGGCACAACACCTCCATCATAGACATGGGCCAGGAGGACGAGAACACGCTGTCCAAGTCTGACGTGGTGCTCTCCTTCACTCTGGAGGTATGGTTGGTTCACACTGCAGCTCACACAGCCTGCCTGAGACACAGAAATATCTAGAGTCAATAAATGTTCAACCCGTTATGTCAAGTATAAATGGGTTCAGGAGTAAAAATGTGTTTAACACGTCACATAATAAGTTGCAGGGACTCTGTGTACAATAATTGTGTTTTAACAGGATTTTTTGAATGACCTCATCTCTGTACCCCACACATAAATATCTGTAAGGTCCATCAATCGAGATACAGGTGTCCTTCCTAACTCAGTTGCCGGAGAGGAAGGAAACCGCTCAGGGATTTCACCATGAGGCCAATGGTAACTTTGAAACAGTTACAGAGTTTAATGGCTGTAACAGGAGAACTGAGGATCAATCAACATCTTACTGCAGTTACTCTACCATACTAATCTAAATGACAGCATGAAATGAAGGAAGTCTGTACAGAACAAAAATATTCCTAAACATGCATCCTGTTTGCAATAAAGCACTAAAGTAAAACTGCAAAGAATGTGGCAAAGAAATTAACTTTATGTCCTGAATACATAGTGTTATGTTTGGGGCAAATTGAACACAACACATCACTGAGTACCACTCTTCATATATTCAAGGATGGTGATAGCTGCATCGTGTTTTGGGTATGCTTGTCATCAACAAGGACTAGAGAGTTTTTGAGGATAAAAATAAATGTAATAGAGCTAAGCACTTTGTCATTATAGGGTATTGTGTGTAAATGGGTGAGAAATTATCCATTTAATTCATTTTGAATTCAAGCTGTAACACAATAAAATGTGGACTACTGTAAGTCAAGTGGTATGAATACTTTCTGAAGGCACTGTAGGCTCTGATGAGTAATGTCCTATGGGACATTGTCCCTCTCTCGTATACCTCAGAAATGTTTGTTGCAGCAGTCGTAATGTTTTACACTCCCTATTCTGCTGGTCTCAGGGGACATGGCTGTAGATCAGAGGCTGAGCTGATCTGGGCGGCCCATGTCTGTGAAAAACCAAGGAAGCTGTTTCTTTATAGTACTATCAGTGTATTTAACAGTGCTCTATTTGTTAAATGTAAATTTGTGTTTGTGTCTGAAACTAGTTTGTAGCAGCAGATGTGTGTTGGAAATAAGTGATATATATATATATATATATATATATATATATATATATATATATATATATATATATATATATATGTATGTGTGTATATATATATATATGTATATTAGAGGTTGACCGATTAATCGGAATGGCCGATTAATTAGGGCAGATTTCAAGTTTTCATAACAATCGGAAATAGTTATTTTTAGGCGCCAATTTGCTGATAAAAAAATAAAAAAAATTATTTTTATTTTTTATCCCTTTTATTTAACTAGGCAAGTCAGTTAAGAACACATTCTTATTTTCAAATACGGCCTATGAACGGTGGGTTAACTGTCTCGTTCAGGGGCAGAACGACAGATTTTCACCTTGTCAGCTCGGGGGATTCAACCTTGCAACCTTACAGTTAACTAGTCCAACGCAATAACGACCTGCCTCTCTCTCGTTGCACTCCACAAGGAGACTGCCTGTTACATGAATGCAGTAAGCCAAGGTAAATTGCTAGCTAGCATTAAACTTATCTTATAAAAAACAATCAATCATAATCACTAGTTAACTACACATAGACAATATTACTAGATATTATCTAGCGTGTCCTGCGTTGCATATAATCTGACTGAGCATACAAGCATACAAGTATCTAAGTATCTGACTGAGCGGTAGTAGGCAGAAGCAGGCGCGTAAACATTCTTTCAAACAGCACTTTCGTGCGTTTTGCCAGCAGCTCTTCGTTGTGCGTCAAGCATTGACTTCAAGCCTATCATCTCCCGAGATGAGGCTTGTGTAACCGAAGTGAAATGGCTAGCTAGTTAGCATGCGCTAATAGCCTTTCAAACGTCACTCGCTCTGAGCCTTCTAGTAGTTGTTCCCCTTTCTCTGCATGGGTAACGCTGCTTCAAGGGTGGCTATTGTCGTTGTGTTCCTGGTTCGAGCTCAGGGAGGAGCGAGGAGAGGGACGGAAGCTATACTGTTACACTGGCAATACTCAAGTGCCTATAGGAACATCCAAGAGGCAAAGGTTAATGAAATACAAATGGTATAGAGGGAAATAGTCCTATAATTCCTATAATAACTACAAGCTAAAACTTCTTACCTGGGAATATTGAAGACTCATGTTAAAAGGAACCACCAGCTTTCATATGTTCTCATGTTCTGAGCAAGGAACTTAAACGTTAGCTTTCTTACATAGCACATATTGCACTTTTACTTTCTTCTCCAACACTTTGTTTTTGCATTATTTAAATCAAATTGAACATGTTTCATTATCTACTTGAGGCTAAATTGATTTTATTTATGTATTATAATTAAGTTAAAATAAGTGTTCATTCAGTATTGTTGTAATTGTCATTATTAAAAATATATATTTTGAAAATCGCCCGATTAATCGGTATCAGCTTTTTTTTGGGGGTCCTCCAATAATCGGCATTGGCGTTGAAAAATCATAATCGGTCGACCTCTAATGTATATATGTGTTTGATAAGCTTTTATTTTTCTCTCAGGTGGTGATTGTGGAGGTTCAGGGGTTAAAGTCGCTGGCGCCCAATAGGATCGTCTACTGCACCATGGAGGTGGAGGGGGGGCATAAGCTCCAGACTGACCAGGCCGAGGCGTCCAAACCAACGTGAGTGTGACACAAACACATGCACATATGCTGTGCACATACATGACATTACAGCGTTATTTAGGAATAAATACCTAGTAACTGGGTAATAAGTTCAGTGCATTTTAATTGTTTTTTTTTATCTAAACAAAGTCATGTTAGCTAATCAGGTTAGGAACTACATAACTGCATTTAGATTTATCAGCACCTGATACAGATTGTGTTAATATGAGCAGTAAGTCTTGAGTCCTCGTTGGGTGGCCTCATGTTTTGGCCATAGCTGCACAGCATGATGTGGTAATGATATTGCCTGTGTGAGTGGGATCAGGGCACAGATAACAAGGTTGTAGACGCTGAGCCGTACTGATTACCCAACATGCACATTGCGCCACTGCTTGTGTTCTCTAGCAGGTGACTGAGGTGGGACGTGTGGATGTGTTGAGACATTTGCTTTGCTTTAATTAAAGGATACTCACAGATGTATGTAGAGTATCAGAGATGAGTAAGTAATCCATATCTCTTCCTGATATAGATGATGAATTCATCATTGTCAGTAGAAGGAAATATTTCCTCATGTATAATGCAGGACTCATCACCACTCTTCCGTCCTTCTCCTCCCCTTTTCTCCCTGCCGTACTTCTTCCCTCATCTCTCTGCCGTCCCTCTCCCCCTCCCATCTTCTCTCTGCCGTCCTCTCCAGGGTTTTTGGGGATCAAAAAGGGGCTTAGGTAGTGGGTGTGGCAGGGGGAGTGGCAATGAGAGCATGGCACAAATGTTTCATTCTACAAATTTCTCCATGGAGCTGAGAGACATTTTCGCTGATTTCCTGCAATTCTACACATTTTGCCATGGCTTATGCTGTATTATTTTGCTCAAAAATAATAAAATTAATACTCAAAATGAATGAATTGTTTTTGGTATTATATATTCTCCTTGACTGTCTAGCTTTTATTTTGGTGATTATTAGATCTCAAAGATTATATTATTTAAAACATATATTAGCTCCATTATCTTTGCTACATACCTTCTGTCTTTATTCTATTTCCTCTCTTCCCCTCCCTCTGATTTGAACAGCAGGATGGTATGTCCTAGACCCCCTGCTAGAGCTATAGTAGCTAAAACTGTTTCTAACAGTAACCCTGTACCCTAGCCATCAATACTCATTCAGAAGTGTTCATCTTGAAGAGGGCCTTGTTCTGAGTGAACAGATGTTGATTGTAGTTTTAGGGTCACGCTGTTACTGTAACACACCCTATATGAAATATGTGGCGCAGTGGGTTTTGTCATCTGTTACTGTCAGAGTTATCAGTCTCTATGCCCTGAGTGCACAGAGATAGAGAGTAGATATTGTCTACAGTCTAGACTATGGCAAGGGATGCAGCTGTGCCCATCATTGACATCAAACTGTGTGTCCAAGCTTATGGGTTAGGGTTAGAATTAGGGTTGGAATTAAGGTTTGAGGCCTCCCAAGTGGCGCAGCCTGGCGTCGTCCGGGTTAGGGGAGGGTTTGGCCGGGGGCTTTACTTGGCCCTTCACACTCTAGTGACTCCTGCAGGCTGACCTCAGTTGTCAGTTGAACGGTTTTACCTCCGACACATTGGTGCGGCTGGTTTCTGGGTGAAGCGGGCGGGTGTTTAGAAGCGCGGTTTTTTGGGTCATGCTTCGGAGGAGGCATGACTCGACCTTCGCGTCCCAAGCCTGTTGGGGAGTTGCAGTGATGAAACAAGATCAAAATTGCAGGTAAAATTAAAAATAAAAAGGTTAGGGCTAGGTTAAGGATTTTAAATGGGAATACATTTTTAGTCCCCACAAGCATAGTAAAACAAGTGTGTGTGAGAAAGAGAAGGGGCTATTTTAAGCCCTGCTTCCTCACAGTGGAATGTGATGAGATCAGATGGGATCCGTGAGTGGATCAGTAGAAACTTTAGTTCAACCTCAATTGTTCCTGAAACATAGTAGAGTTTATTTGTGCTAGATACAGTATCTCGGTCAGACAGCCATGGATAACGGAACACTGAGTACATTTAAAAAAGGGATCCATTCCATTCTCTTCCATTATGCACAGATGGCCAGTCTCCTGTTGAACTTTGCATAGGAATGTTAGGTTCTAAATATCAGTAAGAACTCAATGGACATTATGAAAGCTTAAAACAAGTTTATTCATCCCAAAGGATTGCTGAACCGACTAAGACATATTCACACAAGCACTGATATTTAACTATTTTTCCGATGCGGAGTCTCCTCTTACACATCTGAACAGCCAATGCATCTCTGTTGCTTGACAGAACCTTAGTGATATCTGTTCTTCCTCACTTCATCTGACCTGACCGCTACCCCAAAGTGCTCACTCCTTCCCAACTCACGACTGTCATGGTGACTGGTACCAGACTGTGTCTCTTCTCTTCCCAGAGGATCCCTCCCATAGGATCCCTGATGGCTAACAAGAACATATCCTGACATCATGCAAACGTTATACATTACCCTCTCTCCCTCACTGACATGAATAAGTATATTTCATATTCTCAGAACCCAACAGTCCCCTCTGTTGAACATTAACCCCATACTGTTCATCACTATATAAACTTGGACATTTCTTATAAATGGGCAAACAATGATAATACAACATGAACAAAAAAATGTAACATAATTAACATTCACAGTGAGGTTTACAAACTCCGACTTATGGCCTCTGTTCTATAGTCACACTATGCACACTCTTACTTCCATTTCTCATGGAAAACTGATAATAACGTGCCTGCTGGACTTCTTCCAGTTCAACTTTCTCCTTCTGGTTCCTAAGAGAGTGACAGCACAAGAGTTCAAAAGTCAAACGGAACACAAGACATATCAGCATTAATAAGGTGGTAAGCTATGCATAATTATACATGCATGAAAACCCAAAGTGTGATAGCATGACAATTCCCACTCTCTCTTCACCTGTCTCTATGCCCCCAGGACACTGGATTCCACAAAAAAGAAGGCCCTAGAGAACCTCCTCATGCTTCCACCCAGTCTTCCCCTTTCCGGCCACAGGCTCCGAAAGGTGTTCCCAAGCCATGTCATTTTCACTTTGTTCTCCTTCTTCCTCCATTGCCACCTGATAGGCAAGTGCGTATCCCGAATCAATGCCTTCAGAATGTTGTGACATGACGATCTTTACCACTGCAAGGAATACTGTGTGGACCAGACCAATGTTGTCCCAACACCCCTGCCTAGTGCTTCTTTATGTATATTCAATCTCCAGAATTCAGTTTGTGCTCCCGGTTATCTCCTGCTCCTCATGTGCCGCTTTCACTTGGGAATATACACGCTGCAACTCATGGGTCATTTCCTGACAACAGAACAACAGACTCTCCCAACAAAGCTACAAGAGTAACCCCTGCTACTACTAACACTGCCCATGACGCATACCTCCAAATACCTCATTTACACCGTAGTCCAATTCCATGCTGTTACTACCTGTATATGGCCACCTTCAGTTACTGTCCCGACAGCGACTGCCGTGAGAATAATCACTGCATGGAATCTGTCAAGTGTTTGCTGGTTGTTATAAATGGGGAAGAGATTAATGTCGTTGGAAGAATATCCATCCTAACAAAACTCTGAATCATAGGTTTCCTGAAAGTTTACAATAGTGTCTGAAATGCCAACACTATCTCTGCTACTTTCACCATGATCTGGGTATGTGCAATAGTCCCTATATTGTGCACAGTTAGCTGTACTCCCTCTCCCACGAGCTATCTACTGTAACAATATACATGGTCTCTGGGGATGATACCACTCTATCACCCCGACCTCAATTCATGAGCCCCCACAGATCTCCACCCCAGTCACATTCCATCCCACTTAACAGCTTTATGTGTCACGGCCTGACCTTAGTTCCTTTTTTATGTCTCTGTTTTAGTTTGGTCAGGGCATGAGTTGGGGTGGGCATTCTATGTTTTGTTCTAGGTTTTGTATTTCTGGTGTTGGCCTGGTATGGTTCCCAATCAGAGGCAGCTGTCAATCATTGTCTCTGAGAACCATACTTAGGCAGCCTGTTTTCCCACTATGGGTTGTGGGTAGTTATTTTCTGTTTTGTGTTTTTGTTGCACCTTGCAGAACTGTTCGTTTGTCGGTTTGTTGTTTTTGTTCCAGTATTCATCTTTATTAAAATCATTATGAATACGTACCACGCTGCTCTTTGGTCCTCTTCTCCCTCTCCCGACGACAATCGTTACATTATGTAAACATTGTCTCGAACACAGACCTCATGTGTACCTCGCCTCCTGCTACAGATACATTTTCACATATATCATTCCATCGAACCCATAACACAATAGTCACTACTCCTAATGCACTTCTAAAGTTATAAACATAATAAAACATTCTTAAATCAATTAGTCAATATACACCAATCCCTCCTCTACAACAATGAACTCGTATGTTCCACAACACCTAAAAACATATTGACTTGAAAGAGAAAAGGTACATGTTTAATAATTCACTCCACCCTTGATGTGACAAAGACTGGGGAAAGAACCGTCCGTCTGTTCCGTTCTATGCCCATGTGATGCTGGTCTCCATGCAGTCTCCTTCATTTTCATCCTTGGGTGTTATCGCAAGACACAGGCTATGAGCCTTGTATGCAATTAATTGTACCGTATCATCCAGCAATCTATATGTATTGATGCAATTTAACATTACAATTCTGACATGGTATAAAACAAAAAACAAATAAACCTTCATGGTTGACCCAAGCTATCATCCAGTGAGTTCTCTAACAACCTCCCTCTTCGAGGACAGTTAAAGATAAGGTTTCTAGATAAGGTTTCTGGAAAAATCCTCCCTAGGCCCAATAAATTCTAGCACTGCACCCACACCTCACAGTTTGAGAGTAGCGCTCTCTCTCTCTCGCTTTATCTGAATCATAATTAAAACATTTGATAAACTATCCAACCCAAATATAGAAATACTCAAAGTAAAGCACTAAGGACTGTCAATCACTCAACTTTAAGTTTCGCAACCTGGCACACATCATCACGGTTAGAATGTACATTTATAAACGGGACCCGATATTACGTGTATTAACTCTTCTCATTACCATCCCCATTTGTCCCTGTTCTGTCTCGAGTGGCATGGTAGTGAAAGATCGGTATCTCAATGCATTCTTAGTCCAAATTGTTTGCAGTGTGTAGAACTTCCTCAATGTCACCCCTCCCCCCCTTTCCCGGCACTTCTTTATAGCGTTACAGTTTATCTTCCCAACAGCACATACAGTGAGAGAAAAATATATTTGATCCCCTGCTGATTTTGTACGTTTGCCCACTGATAAGGAAATGATAAGTCTATAATGGTAGGTTTATTTGAACCGTGAGAGACAGAATAACAACAACAAATCCAGAAAAATGCATGTCAAAAATGTTATAAATTGATTTGCATTTTAATGAGGGAAATAAGTGTTTGACCCCTCGGTAAAACATGACTTAGTACTTGGTGGCAAAACCCTTGTTGGCAATCAGAGGTCAGACATTTCTTGTAGTTGGCCACCAGGTTTGCACACATCTCAGGAGGGATTTTGTCCCACTCCTCTTTGCAGATCTTCTCCAAGTCATTAAGGTTTCGAATCTGACGTTTGGCAACTCGAACCTTCAGCTCCCTCCACAGATTTTCTATGTGATTAACCTGTTTGGGGTAGGGGGCAGCATTTTCACTTTTGGATAAATAGCGTGCCCAAACTGAACTGCCTCCTACTCTGTCCCAGATCCTAATATATGCATATTATTAGTATTGGATAGAAAACACTCTGAAATTTCGAAACCTGTTTGAATCATGTCTGTGAGTATAATATAACTTATTTAGCAGGCGAAACCCTGAGGACAAACCATTCAGATTTTTTCTTTTTTGAAGTCACTGTCTTTTCAATCAAGTTTTCATGGGGAATCCAGAATTCGAATCGACTTTCCTGCAGTAACTACCGCTTCCACTGGATGTCACCAGTTTGTAGAAATTGGTTGAGGTTTTTCCTTTGTGTAATGAAGAAGTACCATAGCTCAGTACGAACGTCACGTCATGTGTACCTTTTGATAGAGGCGCGTAACCAGAAAAGTAGCATCAGTTTGTTTTGCTCCTGTATTGAACACAGATCATCCCGTCTTCAATTTGAACGATTATATACACGTTTAGAAATACCTAAAGTTGTATTACAAAAGTAGTTTGAAATGTTTTGGCAAAGTTTACAGGTAACTTTTGAGATATTTTGTAGCGAGGTTGCGTAAGTTGGAAGCAGTGTTTTTCTGGATCAAACGTGCCATATAAATGGACATTTTGGATATATATCGACAGAATGAATCGAACAAAAGGACCATTTGTGATGTTTACGGGACAAATAGGAGTGCCAACAAAAGAAGCTTGTCAAAGGTAAGGCATGAATTATATTTTATTTCTGCGTTTTGTGTCGCGCCTGCAGAGTTGAAATATGCTACTCTCTCATTGTTTACTGTTGTGCTATCATCAGATACTAGCATCTTGTGCTTTCGCCGAAAAGCCTTTTTGAAATCTGACATGTTGGCTCGATTCAAAATAAGTGTAGCTTTAATTTGCTATCTTGCATGTGTAATTTAATGAAAGTTAGATTTTTATAGAAATGTAATTGAATTTGGCGCTCTGCATTTTCCCTGGCTATTGGCCATGTGGGACGCAAGCGTCCCGCCTACCCAAGAGAGGTTAAGGTCTGGAGACTGGCGAGGCTTAATGTGCTTCTTCTTGAGCCACTCCTTTGTTGCCTTGGCCGTGTGTTTTG
The DNA here is from genome assembly GCF_034236695.1 of Oncorhynchus nerka. Classification (NCBI taxonomy): domain Eukaryota; kingdom Metazoa; phylum Chordata; class Actinopteri; order Salmoniformes; family Salmonidae; genus Oncorhynchus; species Oncorhynchus nerka. The sequence goes on from NC_088397.1 coordinate 56,118,372, forward strand.
GGTCATTGTCATGCTGGAATACCCATCCACGACCTATTTTCAATGCCCTGGCTGAGGGAAGGAGGTTCTCACCCAAGATTTGACGGTACATGGCCCCGTCCATCGTCCCTTTGATGCGGTGAAGTTGTCCTGTCCCCTTAGCAGAAAAACACCCCCAAAGCATAATGTTTCCACCTCCATGTTTGACGGTGGAGATGGTGTTCTTGGGGTCATAGGCAGCATTCCTCCTCCTCCAAACACGGCGAGTTGAGTTGATGCCAAAGAGCTCCATTTTGGTCTCATCTGACCACAACACTTTCACCCAGTTGTCCTCTGAATCACTCAGAGGTTCATTGGCAAACTTCAGACGGGCATGTACAGTGCCTTGCGAAAGTATTCGGCCCCCTTGAACTTTACGACCTTTTGCCACATTTCAGGCTTCAAACATAAAGATATAAAACTGTATTTTTTTATGAAGAACCAACAACAAGTGGGAAACAATCATGAAGTGGAACGACATTTATTGGATATTTCTAACTTTTTTAACAAATCAAAAACTGAAAAATTGGGCGTGCAAAATTATTCAGCCCCTTTACTTTCAGTGTAGCAAACTCTCTCCAGAAGTTCAGTGAGGATCTCTGAATGATCCAATGTTGACCTAAATGGTAGGGGGACCTTGCGGGCACTGCAGGATTTCAATCCTGCACGGCGTAGTGTGTTACCAATTGTTTTCTTGGTGACTATGGTCCCAGCTGCCTTGAGATCATTGACAATATCCTCCCGTGTAGTTCTGGGCTGATTCCTCACCATTCTCATGATCGTTGTAACTCCACGAGGTGAGATCTTGCATGGAGCCCCAGGTCGAGGGAGATGGACAGTTATTTTGTGTTTCTTCAATTTGTGAATAATCGCACCAACTGTTGTCACCTTCTCACCAAGCTGCTTGGCGATGGTCTTGTAGCCATTACAGCCTTGTGTAGGTCTACAATCGTGTCCCTGACATCCTTGGAGAGCTCTTTGGTCTTGGCCATGGTGGAGAGTTTGGAATCTGATTGATTGATTGCTTCTGTGGACAGGTGTCTTTTATACAGGTAACAAGCTGAGATTAGGAGCACTCCCTTTAACTTCATATGGTATAGGGGACGCTTGTGTCCCACTTGGCCAAAAGCCAGCGCGGCAAATTCAAATAAAATGACATAAAAATCTAACTTTCATTAAATCACACATGTAGGATACTAAATTAAAGCTACACCCGTTGTGAATCCAGCCAACATGTCAGATTTTTAATAGGCTTTTCGCCGGAAAGCATAAGAATCTATTATCTGATTATAGCACAACAGTAAACAAAAACGTACAAAATCAGCGGGGGATCAAAATACTGTTTTCCCTCACTGTATGTAAGTCTTGCTTGTCACATTTGATGGCCCTTGATAATGTCCGATTTCAATATAGAGTAATCCATTTTTTTTCTAAGTTCACGAGTCTCTCACCTGAGCAGCTACCACCATTATGTCTGGTCCATTTCTCCCACCAGTACACCAGGAGCACGAGAGAAGTTTGAATGTGATCTCTCTCCATGTCTCAGGACTCATGGCGCGCTCCTGCCGCCCGTAACCAGGTTAATGGCTCGGACGCAGACCGGAGTGTTTAAAGTCACTGTCGCATTGAACGCCTTTGTCGTTCTTTCTTCAGCCAGTTAGGGAGGGTTTTGAGGTTCACACACGCTTTTCATTGTCAAATTATTCCTATCATTGCATTAAGACTCCATCTGACGTCAACTTCCATGATAACCTCTAGAGAAGACAGATCAGAACATCAGTTTAGTTACAAGCATTGACTATATGACAAATTATTACATTTCCAATGTTCTTAATACCTTTATATCTAAGACAAATGTCAAAGAGCATGACAACATACTGTTACTGTTGAAACCATTTTCAAAATTAGTTCATACTCCCTTATTTAACTGGCGACCTCTCGGAAGACTTACCAGATCAGGGAGTTAGCACCCTAACCCATGGGGGAATCCCAACAATCCAGCAGACCCAATCTGGTGAAATTTGTATCGAAAGAAAGACAAAAATGAAATCAGCAATACACATCACAATCCATTTGGAGTAACTGTTAATCCTTATTAACATATGTTTTGTTTTATATGCAGACTGAACAAAATACATGTGTGTATTTACCCAAAGACTAGAGCCCCAGGGAATTGCTAGTTTCCCCTTTGTACACATGATTCACAACGTGATTAAAAAACAAACAGCACTGCATGTTAAATTTAAAAAAAATTACATTTGAATGACCAATCAACTTAGAATTACAACTCTTGATAACCCCATAAGGAAATAATTGTATCCATAAGGAAATAATGGTATCCCATAAAGTAATGGTGAAATAGACTAGAGACTGTGGTTTTTCATTCATTTTATAATTAAATCCCACCTGTTTCTATCATTTCTAGTGAGGTTGATCAGGCCTCACCAGAAAGTCAGGATACAGGGCATTCGACACCATTAAATATTTACTTTACCTTTTCTTTCCCTGTCCTTCAGAAACCATTTAAAAAATGTCAAACATTTCCATCCTTCTGCATAGCCAATTTAAAACCAAATTGAAAAGACCCACAAAATAATTCCCATGGTATCCGGTAAGTTGTGTGTGCCCGCTGGTGTGTCTGGTAAACCGTAGGTCAAAAACACACACGTGAACAGGCCTTACTTATCTGGGAACTCCATTTATGGCCTAATCCAGATACTTTTATACATAAAACTACCGAATATCACTAACTGCTCTCTCCAAGACCACCGTCTCAGGGAACATTCCAACGAGAGATAAAGAAAGTGTACGTTTTTGTTAGCATTCACTATGTTACATCTTAATCAGAAATTCAAAATGATTAATTATAAACCAAACATGATGATGGTAAATCCACTGTCCATACTCCCATGATTAATCATTTGTTTTAATCCACCCCGTCGTTTATCTATCCTTTTATTTAGCATGTACTACCCTTAGACATGGCGACATTATCTCGCCACCGAGTCTTAACGATTCACTGGTGTCTTTTCCCCATGATTCTCCATAACCACCGCACCACAATGTTTGGTAACTCCTCCCTTTCGTCCATTCTAAAAATCTATTTCAGAATAAGACGACATAAAATGTAAATCTATTTAATAATGAAACTACATAAAATGTCTCACGAGATTAAAAAATCCCTCCAAGGTTTTCTGAGTTTGCAAGGATGGTTTGGCCAGATAATTTTAATGTGTTACCTCTTCAGAATCCATCCCCCTGGCATTTCGCCTAGATTCTTCAACCCAAAATACTTTTTCCTTTGACAAATTTAGCCAATTTCTCATCATAAGGAATGCACAATATTTGATCCCTGACATCTATTAAAATGTTGTTTGAGACATGGTCTCATACTTTTCCCTCCACATAAAAATCAATCGAACCGAGGCTATACACTGAGGGAGAGGAAAATGTTAGATAGCAGTGTATAGCCTCTGATATCTAACATTTTCCTCTCCCGCTGCTTTCAAGAGGATTTTTTTGCAACCCTTTTTTAAAAAATGCAAATGCTTGCATCGCAGCGTCCCTCCCGAATACAGCGGAATCCATCCCCACCTTACACTCCCTTTTTCTTTTTTTCTTTATTTATTGTGTGAATTTTACCCCTTTATCCCCCCAGATTTCGTTGTATCCAATTGTTAGTAGCTACTATCTTGTCTCATCGCTACAACTCCCGTACGGGCTCGGGAGAGACGAAGGTTGAAAGTCATGCCTCCTCCGATACACAACCCAACCAAGCCGCACTGCTTCTTAACACAGCGCGCATCCAACCCGGAAGCCAGCCGCACCAATGTGTCGGAGGAAACACCGTGCACCTGGAAACCTTGGTTAGCGTGCACTGCGCCCGGCCAGCCACAGGAGTCGCTGGTGTGTGCGTTGAGACAAGGATATCCCTACCGGCCAAGCCCTCCCTAACCCGGACGACGCTAGGCCAATTGTGCGTCGCCCCACGGACCTCCCAGTCACGGCCGGTTACGAACACTCCCTTTTTCAATGACCAATAGTCCCACACCTAAAACAGGACTGTTGATTTTCCCTTTCCTCCCCTTTCCCTTGTCTTACTTTGGCCATTGAAACCACTGTTAATGACGTTCACTGTGGCTGCATTAACCACTCGTACATCTGCGGAGTAAACAGAATCAGCTTCCTCTTTCCATGCCGCTTGTCCTATTTCATCCCAGTGAGAATGCTGGTCCAATACCCCCGCAATTTCAGGTTTCAAACCTGCCATCAAAGCCGACATGCGTCAACAGTGAAGAGGCGACTCCGGGATGCTGGCCTTCTAGGCAGGGTTCCTCTGTCCAGTGTCTGTGCTCTTTTGCCCATCTTAATCTTTTATTTTTATTGGCCACTCTGAGATATGGCTTTTTCTTTGTAACCCTGCCTAGAAGGCCAGCATCCCGGAGTCGCCTCTTCACTGTTGACTTTGAGACTGGTGTTTTGTGGGTACTATTTAATGAAGCTGCCAGTTGAGGACTTTTGAAGCGTCTGTTTCTCAAACTAGAGACTCTAATGCTTAATGTGAGTCTGGAAGGAGAGTTTACAGTCTAACCAGACACCTAGGTATTTATAGTTGTCCACATATTCTAAGTCAGAACCGTCCAAAGTAGTGTTGCTAGTCAGGCGGGCGGGTGCGGGCAACAATCGCTTGAAGATCATGCATTTAGTTTGACTTGCATTTAAGAGCAGTTGGAGGCCATGGAAGGAGAGTTGTATGGCATTGAAGCTCGTCTGGAGGTTAGTTAACACAGTGTCCAAAGAAGGGCCAGAAGTATACAGAAGGGTGTCGTCTGCGTAGAGGTGGATCAGAGAATCCCCAGCAGCAAGAGCAACATCATTGATATATACAGAGAAAAGAGTCGGCCTTAGAAGACTAAATAAACCCTTTCTCAACAGAATAATGCAATAGATTGATAGAGTGGAATAGTTGGCATTGGTAAAGTTTTCATTGTCAACATTAGCTGAGCAAAGATGTTTTGGGACTGGGGAAAAATACTATAAAGCAACAACAAAAAAAAACAGGAAAGATTTTCTGTGCAAAATGTCCAAATTACATGAGTTTGACCGGTTGTAAGGAAAAAGAAAGCTGTGAAAGTGACCCAACGTGTTTCTGATGAGATATCTGGAAGAAATGTTCATTCTGCAGGAGTTTTTATTTAGGCAATGTGAGTTATAGACCTAGAGTCAGTTTCCAGATTTAAGTTTCTGTTTAACCCATCTAAACTACAGTTCCCTTGACATGCCATCGGCCTATTTGAAGTCCCTTCTTGTGACTGTCGAATTTGTATAGCGCCTCACAATCATCACACATAACATAGCCGGCACTGCTATCATCCTCTTATAGCATATTTTCCAAACATTACTTTTCTTTCTCCCTTCTCTTTATTTTCAACTCTCATATTGCAGCCTTTGTCTTACTGAATTGAACTTTGACAATGGCCTTTTTTCTTCTGTGGATTGACGTGAACTTTGTCTGCCCATTCCCAAAAGCATTGTTTGTCAATTGGCTGTGTAGTCTATTTGGTGCATGTACAGTTAAGCCCCAAAGTTTAGGCTTATGCACTAATACCAGGTAGCCTAAAATAATGAAAGAAAAATAGTTGGGTTATGAGTCAACGCGCACATCATTAGTATGTGTGTATGTTTGTGGCTCCAGCTCTGTGCTCTACTATGTTGTGCTGCTCCGCACTTGTGGCTGAGCTCAGATTTACATCAATACTAAGTCCCATAGGAATGCCACAGGCCTGTGCTCATGGCTACTGAGGCTCAAACCAACACCAGGCCTCACATCTGAGCCACGAGCCAAGCTTAGACATACACTCATCCCTAGATATACCAGGCGGTGTCAGAGGAAAGCCCTAAACATTTTCAATGACTCCAGCCACCCAAGTCATAGACTTTTCTCTCTGCTACCACATGGCAAGCAGTACCAATGCACCAAGTCTGGAAGCAACAGGACCAAACTGCTCACTCACAAAACACCAAACACGTGGTCTGGGGTTGTGAGGCCGGTTGGATGTACTGCCAAATTCTCTAAAATGATGTTTGAGGTGGCTTATGGTAGAGAACTTAACATCCATTTCTCTGGCAACAGCTCTGGTGGATATTCCTGCAGTCAGCATGCCAACTGCACGCTCCTTCAAAACTTGAGACATCTGTGGCATTGTGTTGTGTGACAAAACGGCACAGTTTGTTATCGTCCCCAGCACAAGATGCATTTGTGTAATGATCATGATGTTAAATCAGCCACACCTGTCGGTTGGATGGATTATCTTGGCAAAGGAGAAATGCTCACTATCAGGGATGTAAACAAATGTGTGCACAACATTTTAGAGAAGTAATATTTTTGTACCAATGGGACATTTCTGGGATCTTTTTCAGCTCATTACATGTTGTGTTGATATTTTTGTTCAGTGGTATCTGCATCCTTATTGCACTAACTTTATTTGACTCGTCACATACGCTGCTGTGTGCTCATCTCAGGCACATTTTAATGAGGAATGCATACTGTGATCCTGACATCAATTTATATCTGTCATTTTCTGAAAGCAACATACATTATGTAATGTCATTTTATGATATCTTGAATGTAATCCAGACTTTAGTGATGCGAGCTAGAAAGCCAGTGTGAGGGTCTGTACCAATGATGTATATAAACCCTGCATTGCTGATGGTATGTAATGACCGATGAAAAGCTTTGAAGCCAACCATTTTGGCACGCCATAGGAATAAATGGAATTCTACAGTATTTCAATTAAATGTTTCAAGGACAAAATGACCTGTATTTAAGTATTTTTTTTATTGTTGACGTGAGGACAGTATATAGCCTCGCTACTGTTATTTTATTGTTGCTCCTTAATTATTTGCTTTTTTTTTTTTAATAGTTTTTATTTACTTATTTCTTTAGTTTATTTTAGTAAATACTTTCTTAACACTTTTTTTTCTTAACTGCATTGTTGTTTAAGGGCTTGTAAGTAAGCATGGCAAGCGGTACCAAACTAACACTAGAGCAATTGCTAACTAGAGTTAGCGCAATGACTGGACATCTGTAGACTTCCATGCATTGTGCTAACGCTAGTTAGCATTGGCTCATGAAACTACCTCTAACATCCTTCATACTGGACACAGAGACATGCAAATGGAATCCACAAGTTCATCTGACTCTGGGGAAGTAGATAAAGGGCCTCATGGCCAAAATCCCGAGCTATCCCTTTAAGGTGTCTGTAATAGAATAATCGTGCAAAAACAAATGTACACAATAATAAATGCATTTCCATAGCTTCCAAAATATTTTTTGCTATGGTGGGGAAGTGCCAAGATGGAGGCGCGGCGGCTTCAAAACAGCACCTCGTCAGTCATCTAGTGTATAAATAAATAATTGGTCCACTCTCAGGCTACAATGAAACAGCAATTACCACATTATATGCCTTCATCTGTGCTGTACAAATTAATTCAGAGACACATACTTAAGATGTTTTATTGTCACATACACGGGATAGGGGGCGGCATAGAGCAAGGCAGTTAACCCTCAACAACAACTGCTCCCCGGGGGCCAATGACGTCAATTAAGGCAGCCACCCTTACCTCTTGATTCAGAGGGGTTGGGGTAGAAGACACGTTTCGGGTTGAATGCATTTAGTTGTGCAACTTACTAGGTATACCCTTTCCCTAGGTGCAGTGAAATGTGTTGTTTTACAGGGTTAGCCATGGTAATACAGTACCCCTGGAGCAAATTAGGGTTAAGAGCCTTGCTCAAGGGTACATCGACACCACTACGCCGCCTGCTAGGATGCGACACACCTGGGATGTGTTCAGTTTGATTAAACGTTTGCTATGTTGTGTGGCGGTTGTATTGAATGACACGTTTCCCCAAACCGTTCTTGAAAGTTTGCTCCGTTTGGTGGGTGTGGCGGGGTCTGGCATGAAGTGAAGTGAGTGACTGAATGCATAGATTCCACATGTGTTTCTCTGCTTATTAATAAATGTGATTTCAGTCTTGATACTTGAATTTTCCTTATACTCATCAATAGGTTGCTACAACCTAGCCTATGAATAAAAGTTTACAATGTAGATGCACACAGGTCGAGAGAAAAATATGAGGTGACAGACAGTGACACATTAAATACCTCCTTGCACAATCTTGCTTGCATCTAGCTTATCTACGGAGTAATCATTAGTTCAACAGTTGCAAACGAGAGTTTCTATTGGACAAATTCAGGTATTTTTATCCTTGTTTCATTTGCTTCCGTTTAAACGCTTTTCAACAGAATTGGTGGAGTGAATATACCAATGATCACGCGTAAACATGGTTCACTTTCATAGCAACCACGTTGTATTCCTTCTCGCCTCTATGCAGTCTCCTCGTCTCACCTTTTCCCTTCGTTTGTGGGCTTCAATGCACAAGCTAAACCATGGCATAACCGCTACACACAGCCTACATCATTGTCCCCATATTAGCTAAAGTAACGTCCTAGTCAAATAGCTAATAGAACTAATACATTAGAAACCTGCTACAATCATGCAGTAAAGTTAGTAAATATTCAGTAAGCAGTTTGTCACGTTCTGACCCTAGTTCTTGTGTTATTTGTTTGTTTTAGTTGGTCAGGACGTGAGTTGGGTGGGCATTCTATGTTTTGTGTTTCTAGGTTGTTTTTCTGTGTTCGGCCTAGTATGGTTCTCAATCAGAGGCAGGTGTCGTTAGTTGTCTCTGATTGAGAATCATACTTAGGTAGCCTGGGTTTCACTGTTGTTTTGTGGGTGATTGTTTCCGTGTCTGTGTTTGTTCGCCACACGGTACTGTTTCGGTTTTGTTCACGTTTATTGTTTTTGTATTAGTGTTCATGTTGAGTTTTTTCATTTAAAAACATGGACACTACCACGCCGCATCTTGGTTCGATCCTTACTCGTCTTCAGACGAAGAGGAGGAAATCTGCCGTTACACAGTTTAGTCTTGACATGGATGAGTTCCAGTGTTGTATTGGATCGTCATTGCCAACTAGCTAACATAGCATCCCCCTGTTTGAGCCGGGTGTTTTAGTAGCCTAAACTAGCCAGCTGCATTTTCTAGCTAAGTAAGTGAAACTGAAATTGAAAAAATAAAAACTGTCTCTTGCTTCTTCTTGTCACGCTCGTCGTTGGAATATTTATTAAACCGAGAACACTAAACAAAATAACAAAGGAGAAACGAAACGAAACAGTTCTGAAAGGTGACATACACATAACATAAAATAATCACCCACGAAACACAAGTGGGAAAAGGCTACCTAAGTATGATTCTCAATCAGAGACAACTAACGACACCTGCCTCTGATTGAGAACCATACCCGGCCAAACGCAAAACACAACATAGAAAAAGGAACATAGACAACCCACCTAACTCACGCCCTGACCCTACTAAAACAAAGACATAACAAGAGAACTAAGGTCAGAACGTGACACTTCTTTATTTTTGAATAAATTAATTTGTTGAAAACTGTTCAACTGTTTTCTTTCTCTTTCTTTGAGTCAACTACTCACCACATTTTATGATCAGCAGTGCAAGCTAGCTGTAGCTTATGTGTTCAGTACTAAATTAATTCTCTGATCCTTTGATTGGGTGGACAACATGTCAGTTCATGCTGCAAGAGCTCTGATAGGTTGGAGGACGTCCTCCGGAAGTTGTCATAATTACTGTGTAAATCTATGGAAGGGGGTGAGAACCATGAGCCTCCTAGGTTTTGTATTGAAGTCAATGTATCAAGAGGAGGATGGAAGCTAGCTGTCCTCTGGCTACACCATGTTGCTACCCTACAGAGTGCTGTTGAGGCTACTGTAGATCTTCATTGCAAAACAGTGTGTTTTAATTATTTGGTGACGTCAATAAAACTATACTAAATATATCTAAAAAGGATCACTTTTTTAAATGTTTTTGACAAATTGTATTTTTATTAAATTCACTGAGGAGGATGGTCTTCCGCTTCTGAGGAGCCTCCACTGGTGTGGTTCGATGTGGCAGATAGATGTTTGTCGCCCATGAGACACCATAGGAACAAAGCCAGTAATCACTTCTTCAAAATAGTCATAATGAATCGACAATAATCTAAGATAACTCAACAGTTTTATTCATGCAATTGGCATTGAGGAGAATAGCACCTCAATCACCGGCTTCATCAATAAGTGCATCGACAACGACGTCCCCACAGTGACCGTAATTTTATTTAATTTCACCTTTATTTAACCAGGTGGGCTAGTTGAGAACAAGTTCTCATTTACAACGGTGACATGGCCAAGATAAAGCAAAGCAGTGCGACACAAACAACAACACAGAGTTACACAAGTGAATAAACAAACATACAGTCTATAATACAATAGAAAGTCTATATAAAGTGTGTGCAAATGAGGTATGATAAGGGAGGTAAGGCAATAAATAGGCCATAGTGGCAAAATAATTACAATATTGCAATTAAAAACTGGAGTGATAGATGTGTAGAAGATGAATGTGCAGGTAGAGATACTGGGGTACAAAGGAGCAAAATAAATAAATAACAGTATGGGAATGAAGTAGTTGAATGGGCTATTAACAGATGGGCTATGTACAGGTGCAGTGATCTGTGAGTTGCTCTGACAGCTGGTGCTTAAAGTTAGTGAGGGAGATAAGAGTCTCCGGCTTCAGTCATTTTTGCAATTCATTCCAGTCATTGGCAGCACAGAACTGTAAGGAAAGGTGGCCAAAGAGGAATTGGCTTTGGGGGTGACCAGTGAAATATACCTGCTGGAGTGTATGATACGGGTGAGTGCTGCTATGGTGACCAGTGAGCTGAGATAAAGTGGGGCTTTACCTAGCACAGACTTATAGATGACCTGGAGCCAGTGGGTTTGGCGACGAATTTGAAGCGATGGCCAGCCAACGAGAGCATACAGGTCAAAGTGGTGGGTAGTGTATGGGGCTTTGGTGACAAAGAGGGGCCAGAAGTATACAGAATGGTGTCGTCTGCGTAGAAGTGGATCAGAGAATCACCAGCAGCAAGAGCGACATCATTGATATATACAGAGAAGAGAGTCGGCCCGAGAATTGAACCCTGTGGCACCCCCATAGACACTGCCAAAGGTCCGGACAAGAGGCCCTCCGATTTGACACACTGAACTCTGTCTGAGAAGTAATTGTTGAACCACGCGAGGCAGTCATTTGAGAAACCAAGGCTGTTGAGTCTGCCGATAAAAATGTGGTGATTGACAGAGTCTTGGCCAGGTCGATGAATACAGCTGCACAGTATTGTCTCTTATCGATGGCGGTTATGATATCATTTAGGACCTTGAGCGTGCCTGAGGTGCATCCATGACCAGCTCTGAAACCAGATTGCATAGCGGAGAAGGTACGGTGGGATTCGAAATGGTTGGTGATCTATTTGTTAACTTGGCGTTCGAAGACCTTAGAAAGGCAGGGTAGGATAGATATAGGTCTGTAGCAGTTTGGGTCTAGAGTGTCTCCCCCTTTGAAGAGGGGGATGACCGCGGCAGCTTTCCAATCTTTGGGGACCTCAAGACGATATGAAAGTGAAGAGGCTAGTGATAGGGGTTACAAAAAGTTTGGCAGATAATTTTAGAAAGAGAGGGTCCAGATTGTCTAGGCCGCCTTTGAAGCTCTTTCAGAACATCAGCTATCTGGATTTGGGTGAAGGAGAAATTTGGGAGGCTTGGACAAGTTGCTTTGGGGGGTGCAGGGCTGTTGACCGGATTAGGGGTAGTCAGGTGGAAAGCATGTCCAGCCGTAGAGAAATGATTATTTAAATGGTCAATTATCGTGAATTTATCGGTGGTGACAGTGTTTCCTAGCCTCAGTGAAGTGCGCAGCTAGGAGGAGGTGGTCTTATTCTCCATGGGCTTTACTGTGTCCCAGAACTTTTTGGAGTTTGTGCGACAGGATACAAATTTCTGTTTGAAAAAGCTAGCCTTTGCTTTCCTAACTGCCTGTGTATATTGGTTCCTAACTTCCCTGAAAAGTTGCATATCGCGGGGGCTATTCGATGCTAATGCAGTACGCCACAGGATGTTTTTGTGCTGGTCAAGGGCAGTCAGGTCTGAAGTGAACCAAGGGCTTATCTGTTCCTGGTTCAAAATTTTTGGAATGGGGCATGCTTATTTAAGTTGGTGAGGAAAGCACTTTTATAGAATAACCAGGCATAACCAGAGAGATTTACATGGTTATCGAACGTTACGCCAGGGTAAGCCTATATGAAACACATACCTTAAGTGTTTCTAAAATCCCCTATGGGAAGAATTATTGGAACCCTTTCTCTGTTTGACCTCTAGCTTTTCTGGGTATTACGACTCATACTGTGGTACTCTATTGCCTTCAGTTGCGCTTTAAAGGTCAAAGGCTACGCTGAAGCGTTCCTCAACCCACAACTAAACCACTCCCAGTTTTTGAAAAGGTAATTCAAAACAGCATTGTTTCCATTTAATTGAACATTGCACACCGTTTCTTTTGTTCTGAACGGGTTAGTTAGTTGCTGCCGAATTGGGAATCATCAGGGCCCGGGGGGAGGGGGGTTCAGAATGATTCTCTAATTCTACAATTTTTGTTATCCAGGATGAGATCAATCTGGCTGTTTTTGAGATGGTTTTTCTGAAAATAATCAGATAGGATCATTCTGATCCAGATACCACAATATCAACATTACAGAATCTGGATATTTTTTTGTTGCTTTGAACAGGCCTACACCTTGCCATCTACTAGACAGATTGTGTTACTACTTATACCCGCTCATAAGCAAACAAATAAAGTAAACTACTTAAATAAAGGTAACTTTATAAAAAATAAATATAGCTTGCATATCAGTTAGAATTGTAATGAACACGATGGGAGACATAGAGCTGGTTTCAAGCGCAGGGCGCAGCAGGTGTTTATTATTAAAGGACCACAGGAGGAGGCAGGTAGCTGGGTCCAGGGGCAGGCAGAAGGTCATACACAGGGTGTTCAAAAAGGCAACAGTACAGGCAGGGAAGAGGCTAGTAACGTCATTCGGGAGATCAGGCTGATAACAGGAAAACCGATAGGCTAAGGTACATGCAGGGAATAGGCAAAAGGCATCATTAGTGAGGCAGGCAAAAACTCATCATATCATATCATCAAATCATATCACAGGAGGATTACATTACCGGACCACCAGCGCTCCATTTACATTTACATTTAAGTCATTATCCAGAGCAGCACGAGTAGAAGTGCGTCACAAACAATACCTCACAATGATGGGGTGCAAAGAACTAAACTAAATAGTGTGTGATAATGACATACAGGTGTCTGAACAGGTGGTCAGAATTCAGGTGATTAGGATCTGGATAGTGAGCTGCGTTCAGGGGATCTATGTGTTTGAGAGTGTGAGCTGGAGAGTGAGCTGCGTTCAGGGGATCTATGTGTTTGAGAGTGTGAGCTGGAGAGTGAGCTGCGTTCAGGGGATCTATGTGTTTGAGAGTGTGAGCTGGAGAGTGATCTGCGTTCAGGGGATCTATGTGTTTGAGAGTGTGAGCTGCGTTCAGGGGATCTATGTGTTTGAGAGTGTGAGCTGGAGAGTGAGCTGCGTTCAGGGGATCTACGTGTTTGAGAGTGAGTTGAAAGCAGAAATAAGTAGAAACATTTGTTTGACACTTCTCAATATAACTTCTTACCACATACGTACTGCAGTCAATTTAACTTATTTAACCTTTGATTTTCAGATCTAACAAAGTTTTTTTTTTAACTTTCTCACCTTAGTTACATTGAAATGTTGTGGTTGTAATGCCTTTCTAAATCTACCCTTCCACTGGGATCAAGAAAAGGCTCAATACAATCCTGATTAAAGGTCAGATTGCATTACTAAATCCTTATCCCTATTCGGAGGATCAGAATCTGTTTTCAGTTTTGAAAAACCCAGTGCTATCATTTAATCCTATCCGATTGCCGAAATCCAATAAGACAACTTTTGAAAAACTGGGCCCAGGGCATATACTTTATACAGGAAATAAACTGGGCCTAGGGCATATACATTATACAGGAAATAAACTGGGCCCAGGGCATATACTTTCTACAGGAAATAAACTGGGCCCAGGGCATATACTTTATACAGGAAATAAACTGGGCAGAGGGCATATACTTTATACAGGAAATAAACTGGGCCTAGGGCATATACTTTATACAGGAAATAAACTGGGCCCAGGGCATATACTTTATACAGGAAATAAACTGGGCCCAGGGCATATACTTTATACAGGAAATAAATTGGGCCCAGGGCATATACTTTATACAGGAAATAAACTGGGCCTAGGGCATATACTTTATACAGGAAATAAACTGGGCCCAGGGCATATACTTTATACAGGAAATAAACTGAGCCCAGGGCATATACTTTATACAGGAAATAAACTGGGCCCAGGGCATATACTTTATACAGGAAATAAATTGGGCCCAGGGCATATACTTTATACAGGAAATAAACTGGGCCTAGAGCATATACATTATACAGGAAATAAACTGGGCCCAGGGCATATACTTTATACAGGAAATAAACTGGTCCCAGGGCATATACTTTATACAGGAAATAAACTGGGCCCAGGGCATATACTTTATACAGGAAATAAACTGGGCCCAGGGCATATACTTTATACAGGAAATAAACTGGGCACAGGGCATATACTTTATACAGGAAATAAACTGGGCCTAGGGCATATACTTTATACAGGAAATAAACTGGGCCCAGGGCATATACTTTATACAGGAAATAAACTGGGCCCAGGGCATATACTTTATACAGGAAATAAATTGGGCCCAGGGCATATACTTTATACAGGAAATAAACTGGGCCTAGGGCATATACTTTATACAGGAAATAAACTGGGCACAGGGCATATACTTTATACAGGAAATAAACTGGGCCCAGGGCATATACTTTATACAGGAAATAAACTGGGCCCAGGGCATATACTTTATACAGGAAATAAACTGGGCCTAGGGCATATACTTTATACAGGAAATAAACTGGGCCCAGGGCATATACTTTATACAGGAAATAAACTGAGCCCAGGGCATATACTTTATACAGGAAATAAACTGGGCCCAGGGCATATACTTTATACAGGAAATAAATTGGGCCCAGGGCATATACTTTATACAGGAAATAAACTGGGCCTAGGGCATATACATTATACAGGAAATAAACTGGGCCCAGGGCATATACTTTATACAGGAAATAAACTGGTCCCAGGGCATATACTTTATACAGGAAATAAACTGGGCCCAGGGCATATACTTTATACAGGAAATAAACTGGGCACAGGGCATATACTTTATACAGGAAATAAACTGGGCCTAGGGCATATACTTTATACAGGAAATAAATTGGGCCCAGGGCATATACTTTATACAGGAAATAAACTGGGCCTAGGGCATATACTTTATACAGGAAATAAACTGGGCCCAGGGCATATACTTTATACAGGAAATAAACTGGGCCCAGGGCATATACTTTATACAGGAAATAAACTGGGCCCAGGGCATATACTTTATACAGGAAATAAACTGGGCCCAGGACATATACTTTATACAGGAAATAAACTGGGCCCAGGGCATATACTTTATACAGGAAATATGTGGAAGAATAAACTAAAATGTACAGATATCATTGAGAAGAGACCTTTGTTTCCCTTTTCCCCAGTATGTATTTAACCAGTTGCTGCACCTGACTTGTTGCGCCTCTTACGAACAACAGATGTGTCTTCTCCTAATGAATTTGTACAGCACTGATGAAGGCATTTGTTTATCACTTTGCACTAACATCTTTTCTTATTCTTTCGAGCATGGATGAAATGATGTGGGCTTCCTTGGTTTTTCCTTTTCATGGTTTGAGTGAAAGTACCTACATTTTTCTGCAAGCTCTTAGACTGCCATCTACAGGTGGTATGTAAAAACAGAATTACCAGACTTTGGACAGCTACTTTGCTTAAAACACATATTTACAGACATTTAATTGTCTGTAAATGTATGCTGTTAAATACTACACAATTAAAACCATCTGAAGAATATTCAATTTGTTCTGTTTAAATCCATGCAATATTACGCTTCTCTGTAATTCATTATAACAAATTATATTTTCCCTCTCAATTGGTGTCAATATTGCAGTCGGCACTCTGCCAGTGCAATCTGCTCTGACAAGACAAACAGAGGAAAAACCCCAGGGAAATAGATTGCAGTCTTTTCTCCATGACTCATACATAGGCTAGTACCACCAGAGTGTTGTTGACTTGGAACGTGTGCATGTGTGACAGGCCGTTCTGTGGTGAGTCAACTGGTGAGCCCTTACACACTACTCCACACACTACTCAATAGTGGGAGAGCCCAATGTATTACACATGACTCACAGGGCTCATGATTCAGAGGCATTGTAACACTGTGTCACAAAGTGTTCCCTGCCAAGGCTCCAGTACAGTGGCTACTGGGCTGGAGGGATGTGTGTCATGTTGATGGAAAGCAGCAATTCAACAGATGCTGGACATCAAGCCTGATAGGTTGTTGTTAATGGGTCATATGTGGAGCTGCTTTCAGGTTGTTGGTGGGGTCTGTCATGGAAACTGTGTTTCATTTAGAGCAGGTAATTTTATACCATGCAAAATGATTGAAATACGTACAGTTTAAGTGCGGAGAGAGGGCGATGGAGGGGGTGAAAGAGTGAGATGGACAGACTAATCTTCATTCTGCCGTATCAGTGCTCCCCCACCGCAGGCAGAGAGAACTGTAGTGAGCATGCTTAGTATTTTGAATGTGAAGCCAGTCCTGGCTATATTAACTCATGAGTGGCCACAAGTAGCCAAGACCTCTCTCTATTTCATGCTTATGTCGCACTGCCCACTGGCTCACATGCTTCTAGAATTTAACAAAGAGAATAGTGAGAATAGTGAGAATTGTGAGTCTTCCCATAGGACGAGCTTGAAACTTGGATCTGATTTGGCTTGGTCTGTGTACTCCTCTGTGGCTGTTTCTGGCAGGCCTGTGTTTGCTATTCTTTATAAGCTGCATTTCACAGTGTGTGCATGGAGCTGTCAGAGCTACAGAGAACATCCCAACTAGATTACCTTCTAACAACCCGTCAGGAGACAGCCATCTTCTAACCATAGTCAAGTCTGTTACCACAGGTGTGTGTGTGTGTGTGTGTGGTAAGATGGAATGGATTATGACTATCTGGACACTAACTCTAAATGCTTGTGAACCATCCAGAGTCTTAGGCTGCCTATCCTTGGTCATATAAGTATATACAGTATCTATATGGGATCCAATTTTGTGTTCCACGTTTCTAGCATATATGCTCTCTACCAACAACAACCCTGTGGCACAATGCATTTGAGTCCTATTATCAACTGTTTTCACGGCATTCTATAGTAGCATCTCCTTTTAAACACCCTCAATATCCTGCTTCAGTTGGGTGAGCCAGAGATGTCACTTACTGTACACAGTATACCACTTACACACTTATATTATTGTATAGTAGTTAAACCTTACAAATGAATACTCAATACTGTCACATCTGGGAAATGCTTCATGGATGGTAGCCGCTGTGTGTTGTGAGAGCAAAATTGCAAGATTATGTTATACTGTAATCGCATCAAATGGTTCTTTTATGCAACAGAATAAGGGTTGTTAGAACACTCATCTGTATGTGTTCTACTGAGGATGGGCCTCTGGGGGATTTAACACTGACAGAAGATTTACGATTTCTTTGGGTGATAAACCTAAAGAGACCGCATTCCAGAGCATGAGTTAATGTTTCTGTTCTATACGGTACCAGGGAGAGATGACTCCGGGACCAGACCCTGGTCTCTAGACAATGAGAACAGTTTTTACAGCAGATACTGTTTGCTGTGAATTATAAGGATCTTTCATACAAATCTTAACCTCTCTAGGGTATGTGGGACGCTAGCGTCCCACCTGGCCAACATCCAGTGAGATTGCAGAGCGCCAAATTCAAATACAGAAATACTCATTATAAAAATTCAGAAAAGATACAACTATTTTACATAGGTTTAAAGATGAACTTCTTGTGAATCATTAATCCACAGGCTCAAACGCAGTCACAACAGTCAGACAAAAAATCCTAAATGTATCCGTAAAGTTCATAGAAACATGTCAGACGATGTTTATATTCAATCCTCAGGTTGTTTTTAGCCTAAATAATCAATAATATTTCAACCGGACAATAATGTTGTCAATATAATGTCAATATAAAAGGTAAACAAGAAAGGCACTCTCTCGGTCGCGCGCAGGAAAAAGCTCTGTGACACGGCAGGGTCCACTCATTCAGACTGCTCTTACTCCCTCATTTTTCAGAATACAAGCCTGAAACAAGTACTAAAGACTGTTGACATCTAGTGGAAGGCATAGGAATTGCCATTTGAGTCCTAAGTCAATGGATACTGTAATGGCATTGAATAGAAACCTACAACAACAAAAAATCCTACTTCCTGAATGGATTTTTCTCAGGTTTTCGCCTGCCAAATCAGTTCTGTTATACTGACATACATTATTTTAACAGTTTTTGGAAACTTTAGAGTGTTTTCTATCCAAATCTACTAATTATATGCATATCCTATCTTCTGGGCCTGAGTAGAAGGCAGTTTAATTTGGGCATGCTTTTCATCCAAAATTCCAAATGCTGTCCCCTACCCTAGAGAAGTGAACCATTCCATACATCTGTTGTTTGTCATGAAGATTGAAGGGGGTGTATCTTTGCTATAAAAGGCCATGGTATATTTTGTCGTTGAGCCCTCAACGAATCAACTAGGGGGGGTTTGTTGACAAGCTCCATTACTGCAGTAATTAAATAATAAAGATGGATTGTTTTGAAGAAATGTAAAAGTCTCTCCTTTTGATTGCAATAATTCCACGGCAGTGTACAATACTTCAGTGCCAAACGTTTTTTTTTATTCACAGATAAGAGACCACATAGAAATGTGTGAGAAGTGAGACACACAGGGGAACACCTAACAGCTCAGAGATAGTCCACAGTAGGTTGTGGTGCATCCCAAAAGCATGCTGAATGATATTGGAATGATGAAATTGCTGTTGTGGTGTGTTCTGAATACACTGGGTTTGTCATACACGCACACACACACACGCACCAATATTACACTCACAGAAGTTCCAAAATAATAAAGACATTTCAAATGTCATATTGTGTATATATAGAGTGTTGTAATGATGTGCAAATAGTTAAAGTACAAAGGGGAAAATAAATCATTGTAAATATAGGTTGTATTTACAATGGTGTTTGTTCTTAATTGGTTGCCATTTTCTTGTGGCAACAGGTCACACATCTTGCTGCTGTGATTGCACACTGTGGTATTTCACCCAATAGATATGGAAGTTTATCAAAATTGAATTTGTTTTCAAATTATTTTGGGGTCTGTGTAATCTAAGGGAAATATGTGTCTCTAAATGGTCATACATTTGGCAGGAGGTTAAGAAGTGCAGCTCTGTTTCCACCGCATTCTGGGGGCAGTGTGCACATAAGACCCTCACACACTTCTACAGATGCACAATTGAGAGCATCCTGACGGGCCTGGTACAGCAACTGCACCGCCCGCAAAAACAGGAATCTCCAGAGGGTGGTGCAGTCAGCCTAGCGCATCAACGGGGACATACTGCATGCCCTCCAGGATATCTACAGCACCCAGTGTCACAAGACAGCCAAGAAGATCAGCAAGGACCTCCCCCACCCAAGCCACGACCTGTTCACCCCACTAGAAGGCAGAGCCAGTATAGGTGCATCAAAGCTGGGACCGAGAGACTGAAAAACAGTTTATCTCCAGGCCATCAGACTGTTAAATAATCACCTACAGTACAGCTGGCCTCCACCCTGTACCCTGCCCTGAACTTTAGTCACTGTTTCTAGCCGACTACCACCTGGATACTCAACCCTGCACCTTAGAGATGTACTGTAGATAGTAATTGAACACTGGTCACTTTAATAATGTTTACGTACTGTTTTACCTACTTTATATGTATATACTGTATTCTAGTCTAGGCTCATCCTATATAACTACTGCTGTACACCTTTTCTATTCAGATTTAGTGTATACACACCATCATAAGCATTTTGCTACACCCACAATAACAAATGCAAAATATGTGTATGCAACCAATAATATTTGTGACAGACCGCCTTGATTCGGTCTTATGTAGCAAAATTTGAAATAGTGTTTTTTACATTGGATAAAAGCAGAGAAACAGAGCTACAAAATGCCATATCATACACTGCATTTGAGGAACAATGGGAAAGTAATTCTGCTTTGAAAGTTGATAATCTTGTTACCTCACTTTTGAGAAAATGGCCTCTGAATGTTCGCTAGCTGGCTAGCTAAACAATGGACATTAAACTATAACTAGCCAAGCAAATGGCTCTGAGATACGAATAATAAGATCATACACATAACGTTAGCTAGCGAACCAGCCAGCTAACGTTAGCTAGCTAGCTAACAGTACACTTTAACTTGAAGTCAAAATTAGAAACATGTAATATCTGAAAATGTAGCTAGCTAAACTATCTTACCTGTGGTCTGGAATCAGAGTAGATAGCCAGAGTGAATTACCAATTATGTCTATCAACAGTTGTCTATCAACAGACATTCTATTGAAATTGATACTTGCATAGTGGAGTCTATTGTTAAGACATGTAGCTAGCTAGCTAAACAATGAATCATAATCCCAATTTATGACATTACTACCCTGCATGAATCTGCAGGTAGCTAACCAACCAGGTTCAATGTTAGCTAGCTAACATTAGACTATAACTAGCAATGCAAATGGCTCTGAGATACGAATAATAAGATCATACACGTAACGTTAGTTAGTGAGCCAGCCAGATAACGTTAGCTAGCTAACAGTACACTTTAACTTGAAATAAAACCACTTTCTGTAGCTAGACTATCTTACCCGTCCGTATACATCATGGATGGGCGCTTCTCCTGTCATGGATGCCATGGTGTTTTCTCCATGTCCTTAGCTATCACACATGAATTCCACTGATTTCAAAACTCGGTCCTCCAGAAAGTGGAGAGCAACACCTGTAGTCTTACTACGCAATACATTATTTTTTTAAAGACAGGATAAAACAGGATTACCTACACATACTGACCAGCTCAAATAGACAGAAGCGTACTATATGGCAGACCAATCCAAACTCATCTTTCGACATGTCCAGCCCACTCATTATATCAGCCAATAATGGCTAACAGGAAGGTTGCTCACTTTTTCTGTGGCTAAACCAACTAGGTTCGTAATTTAGCAATTGTATTAGTATTTACAGATGGCATACAAGTGTGTTATTAAGGCACATGAAAGTTCACATGTTCGAGAAGGCATTTCATGCCAAAAAACACATTTGGATTTTTTTTTAAAGTTTACGTTCAAATGGCTCTCCTGTGAAGTAGTGACCTTCGACATGCGCCTAGTTTCCTGAAATGGTTCACATTTGATGTGAAACAATGTTATGTCACTCTTTAACCCGTCTCACCCTATGGTCTTCTGTGTGTTTCAGCTGGGGGACCCAGGGGGACTTCACCACCACACACCCCCTGCCTGCTGTCAAGGTGAAGTTGTTCACTGAGAGCACAGGAGTCCTGGCCCTGGAGGACAAAGAGCTTGGCAGGGTAAGAGCCTACAGAACTGGAGCCAGACATAGGCACAGTTAGCAAAGAACTTGCTTTTCAGATTTTAAAATGGTTGTCATTGATGTGAATAGGGGGTAAACATTGTTACGATCTATTACATACATTATACATATACATATACATTGATACAACCTTACATGGCTGTGTGTTTTATGTAGGACTTGACTGTAATAGATATGTGTCTTTGTGCTTCCAGGTGGTACTCCATCCGACCCCTAACAGTCCCAAACAGTCCGAACTACACAAGATGTCCTTGTCCAAAGGCTGCCCTGACAGTGACCTGAAGATCAAACTGGCCATCCGCATGGACAAGCCACAAAACATGAAGCACTGTGGGTAAGCTACGCTGCGCTGAAACTCTAGATCAAATCATATCTTTCTCAGATGCAGTGATATGCTGCCATCTACTGGGCTGACCATTAGTGCATAACACACACTTCCAGACGGCCAATCGACTGTGACCAAAGCAGGCAACCTTTATCTTTAACCTTAAACATTAAATCTATTATCTTCAACATACATTGAACATTACTATGTAATGTGACATCTGACATTTTTAATTTTCTCAAATATTGTTGTACTGCATTTATCAAGCTTCCATAATGTTTGCTAAAGAACAAAAGGAAGTCTTCTCCTTCTGTATTTCACCGCTTTGTTGGTGCCATTGTGCACATAGCCTCACACTAATATGTAAGACATGACCATGTTAAAGAGCACATTGAATAAGAGTAAGAATTCTGACTGTCATGAATGGATGTCAAGTAAAAGGTATTGACATTCTCCTCTCCCCAGATCAAATAGCAAATAATGATTGTGATTAAGTCAGTGGGGTTGTGATAGGTACCCTAGTGGTTAGAGTGTGGGTCCAGTAACTGAAAGGTTGCTGGATCAAATCCCCGAGCTGACAAGGTAAAAATCTGTCGTTCTGCTCCTGAACAATTCTGTTAACCCACTGTTCCCCAGTAGGCCGTCATTGAAAATAAGAATTTGTTCTTAACTGACTTGCCTAGTTAAAAAAAAAATCCTGCTGCCCCCTTTCCTGCTGCTCCTTTGGCACTAGTTTATTCAGAGAGAGAAGCCCTGATGTCCCTAAACTAACCAGGGGGATACACAGGCAGAGGCAGGCAAGCCAGGGTACCTCTAGCCCGGCCAGGGGGAGGAGCGGCCAGAGGCAGTCAGAGCTGGTGTCCTCACCCTCAGATGATCATTTCTTCTTCATGCTCTGATCTCTTCACAACACAAGATACACAGCAACACAACACTCATTCTGCACTCCCACAGTCTCAAGACTGATAGAAGTTTTTTTTAAACTATATTTAAAAAATGTATGCACTCACTACTTACTGTACGTCACTCTGGATAAGAATGTCTGCTAAATGACTACAATGTAAATCTAATGATAGCACTCAACAAACCAGAGTACAGTCTTCATACCCACATGTAGGGATGTCCACTGGCTCATACTGGAGCTGGAGTTCTGGATGTCACTCCCATCCCCGAACAATGTTCTGCTCTGAATGAAGTTCATATCAGAAAGCAGTTTAACCTTTCACAAACAGAAAATGGGTCGTTCTGGCTCTAAACCCTTTTCACTGTAAAAGGTAGCAGTAACAACGTTTTACCATAAGAGGTCAGCAGAGACCTTGTACTGTAACACATGCATCTCTGCTATTGTTCGCCAATTGCCATTCATTCAAGGTGTTGTGTATATTGCTCATTATAACGTAAAAGGAAAAATGTATATGCTTTTTCAGCATGCCACCTCTTTATGAAATAATGATGCAACACAAGGTTTAATATTGTAAAGCAGCCTCTGCAGAAATGCCACCCACCATAGACCACACAACGTATTACTAAACCATTGCTTTGTTTACTTAGGTACCTATGGGCTATTGGTAAAAATGTGTGGAAGAGATGGAAGAAGAGATTCTTTGTCTTGGTGCAGGTAAGAACAAAAGACCACTAAAGAACCATGGTCAGCACTAATCCAATAAGTAAGATGTTATGTTTTTGATCTGTCATGCTTTGGTACGTGTCTTCCTCTAGTTGACTGGGGTGCTGAAGGTCTAAGCCAGTTCTTGTCAGGAGCTTTTGTAGCTGTAGCAGCCATTTTCTGTCTGGCCTCATTTGGAGAAGCACGCTTTCTCCTCTGTGTTTGGGAGGATATGTCTCAGAGCGAGGAGTTGACAGGCGATTGACAAACCAGAGTATACGCTGGCTGGCCTAGCACTCGCAGCTACAAGAGCCCAAGGAATGTGCGTCTCGCTCGCTCCCAGCTGTACATACAGTGTGTGTGTGTGTGTGTGTGTGTGTGTGTGTGTGTGTGTGTGTGTGTGTGTGTGTGTGTGTGTGTGTGTGAGTCATGTGCAAGTCTGTTTCTTAGAGAGACCAATAGCTTTTATGTTTGTGTATAATTTCATTTGTAAATCTTTTACTTTTTCTTGTCTCTTCTGTTTTGGTTATGTTAAGTCGCGTGTAAGTATTCAAGACATCCAATACTCTATTGGTGTTATGATGGACTCAAATGTATTGTTCTTCAGAATTGGCAAAATTATTATATTTTCAAAGTGAAGGGCAAATACGTTTAGTTCGCTTTACCATCAATATAGTATGTTCCCTTTGTTTCTTGGTGTTGCCTGAAAATACGAAATTCAGCAGTGGAGTAGTACAAACTGTACATGTTGATTCATAGCCTATGAAAAGACAACAGTGTGCAACTTCAGCTGGTTGAGGAGATATGTTTAATAGAAATGTTTGTGATTCACCAACAGCACTCTGAGATGTTCAACCCTCCTTCTCTGAAATAACAAAACGCAAACTCACATCCGCTATATGCTAAATGTGGCACACACACACACACACACACACACACACACACACACACACACTTTCTGAATTTAATTTGACTGACATTTGCCATGATACTCATAAATAGCACAGTTTACACTGGGGGGGTATTTATTTCAGTGTCAGAGGATTTGTTTCCTGTTGAATTATTCATGAGTTGTTAATTACATGGAGTGAGTAGATCATTTACAGTGCTAGGTGATGGACGCTGGCACCACCCATGGCAGCGACACACCAACAACACGTCAGGTACACGTAAACAGAATTCTACAGGTGTAAAGCTGTCATTACACACCCTGTAAACACGTTACGTGTGTCAGAGAAAACAAGAGTCAGGGGTTGAACATCCCATGAGATGGCTATCGTGACGGCTCATGCCATGTAACCCTCTCACTATGCCTGTGTGATAAAGTAAGTCCCCTTTCTCCGTTCATACCTAGCGAAAGTGGAACGCGTCGGTATCAAAGGCATCGACCTCAGCTGAACCGAGTCCCATCACGAGAGGCGAAAATGCCACTCTAAACCTGTGAAACTGTGTTTTGTCTTAATTGAGTCGAGGGATCACAATTAAGCAGCTTGCTCCCCAAACCAAGCTCTCGCCAGCCCCCTCCTACCCCCACCCCGCTCAGATAGAGTTCATCCTGCCTGTAGTGGTATCTGGCTAGTTGAATGCCCTGACAGGTCACTGCTCAACAGAACAGATTGGAGCCATAAACCACATGTTTATGATGCAAAGTGAAGTGTAATTATTCAGCAGTCTGGAGGCTGTCCTCGAAGACAGCCAGAAGCAGCCACTCTCTCACTCTGCACCCTACCACATTATCCTTCTTTTTCTCTCCCCCTTCTCTCACTCACTGCTTTCTATTTTCTTCTCTGTTCACTCACTATCTTTGCTCTCTCTCTCTCTCTCTCTCTCTCTCTCTCTCTCTCTCTCTCTCTCTCTCTCTCTCTCTCTCTCTCTGCTGATATGTGCTGGCTTTGGAGTGAAGTCTTAAGCATTTCCGTATGACAACTGGGGGGGTCTATCATGTTCAAGAGTTTCCTCAGTGATATACTGGCAAACAACCACATTGATCTCTGTTCCCCAGCCCCACCCCATCACACAATCCAATTTATAGACTCAACCAGTGGTGGAAAAAGTATGCAATTGTCATACTTGAGTAAAAGTAAAGACACCTTAATTAATAGAAAATAAATCAGTAACGGTGAACGTCACCCAGTAAAATCCTACTTGAGTAAAAGTCTAAAAGTATTTGGTTATAAATATACATCATTTAAAAAAGTAAATGTAATTGCTAAAATATACTTATGTAGCAAAAGCAAAGGTGAAAGTATAAATAATTTAAAATTCCTTATTAAGCAAACCATGTTTTGTTTTTTTTACGGATTGCCAGGGACACGCTCCAACACTCAGACATAATTTACAAACGAAGCATGTGTTCAGTG